>NW_027500901.1:0-49961 GCF_021521415.1 Bidens hawaiensis
ATAATCATGAAGGATTTATTAATGACCACGTACAATTGCATATCGTACTATGAATGATTAACTATTAAATTTCCTCATCAGTTTTGATTTTGTACGTCTCTTAATATGTTCTGCATGCATAATGACATATAGACGAATTAAATATACAAATCAAACGTTCTGAAGGGCTTACTTGAAAATTTTGATCATAACTACTTAGATTTTAAATAAGGACTGTAGTATGATTAATGGGGGGTCTTGAGCTGATGTTCAATTCAATGACTGTATTTCTCTGCTCCAGTTTAAGTTTAAAACTAAAATGAGTGTTAACTCCTGATCAGGCTTATCTAATACTCATAATAAATGATTACTCGGCAAAGTGGGAGAATGTAAGAATAAATATATATATTATATATTTATTAATATGGCCATCATTATCATTTATATTATATTAGATCAAAATATTAATTATACCTTATCATATATTAGTTTGGTAATTGTTGATGGCCATATTACCCTTACTAACTAATAAAGGGTTTCCCATTGGGTGTATATATAGAGAGATAAATATTAACATCATAACCTAATCACACACACATTATAATTTCGTGTGCCTCCTCTCTCCTAAACCGGGTTCCTCTCAAGAACCCTAACCATCCTTAACTATACATCTTAAAGGGGAACTCGATCAAGATGACAAGCATGTCGACTACATCATACCCTGCTGCGGTTACTACTCTTCATGATGTAACAGGTTCATAGGTTTAATATTTATCATGTTTTATATTACTTACATGAAGAACTGATCAACAAAACCTTGTCATATTAATATGGATTATCATGAGACAACCAGGATATGATCTACTTAGATGAATTTTATTGGATTTGAGAGCACACAACGGGCTGCAATACCCAAGGTCCGGGTGAAATATAATGTAATTTGTTACTAAAATTTATTCACATATTCGTCCCAACAATGAACCTATGCATATTGGGCTTGTTTATAGCCTGAGCCAGCTCACTTTGTTTACAAATGAGCCAATTCTGAGCAAACCTTTTTCAAGTTAGCATTTTTTAAACGAGCTTCGACCAAGCTAGCCGCAAGCTTTTTGAACAGCTCATCCCCCCCCCCCCACTCTCTTCTGTTTTAATTTTTTTTCCTTGTTATATTATGTGTACACTATCGTTAAAACTTAAAAGTCCAATATTTAGACAAAGCCTTTAAAACTTATATATGCCACCACACTGAATTTGTTCTTGCTAAAGGTAGCTGATCACGTTAAATCTTATGAACTTATAGTTGTTTTGTTTTCCTAATAATTCATGACTACATTCACTACTAAAAAAACTGAGCATTTGCGAAAAAAAGTCGCAAATTTAGCAACTGATTTGCGATTGAAATTAAAACTATCTCAAGTTTAGTGACCGGTCAAGATCCGACGCAAAATGGTTTGCAGATTTTTGAGATAGTTCAGTTTCAGTTGCAACTTTGTTGCAAGTAAAGTTAAAATCAATGAATTAAAATTACAAATTAAATATGACCAAGTTAATTATAATTAAGTTTATTTTGAGACATTTTAAACCCATGTTATATATATTCATGACAAATAATTGTAATGTAATATACTTCATGCATGTGGCCCATGGATATTCTAATACTGCTACAATCTTGTATAAAAGTTAAAGAAAATAATAAATCTTTTCCTACTATATACTGTACGTTTAATTAGTTATTACTGAATAAATGTTACAAGACAACAGAAAGAGATCTCCTTTTTATTTCTTTTTCTTAATAAATCTTTTAGTATAAATTGCATGGGAAAAACTGAGTTGCAACCCATGTGTGCTAGTTCAATATTCTGTTAATTGACGATATCAGGGAAAATGCGAATTGTGCTTCGTATTCTACATCCATCATGGATGGTTTCTCTAGCTTGTTCAATAATTGTTTGGGTTTGGAGGTTGGAAGCTTATGGGCAATTCATGATTGGATTTGCCATGCAGTATTGCAGTCCTAAATCCAAGTGGGTCCTTTAAGAAAAGAATCAAGGATTGAAATGTGACAAATGGATAATTAAATAGGTGACAATTGTCTGGTACTTGTTAAATCACAATAACAAAGCCATGTGAGAGTACGTGACAAGCCATTTGGTGTCGGGTGCTTTTGTCTTTCTAATTGTTTGGGTGAAATGTTAGGATTCACCCTCATGGACCCAACATAAATGAAAAGCAATCGATAAACATGGAGATTAACCTGGTTTGGTCTAAACTGACTTACGTCAACGAGCGATAATTAGGTATTATTTATTAAGTACATAACATGCTATATATAAAGACAAACACGGGTTTGTAACTTACTAAACAAGAATTGGGCTTAGCGCCGCCCGCCCCACACCAGTCTCGTCTTTTTGACTTCAACTAAAACCAGGCCCAAACAAGGGCTACGAACCCAACAAGAAAAACATTGTTGATCGACTTGTAGCATGTGTTAGATGCATGCCAATATTGTTCGAAGAAGAACTTGTAATATGTTCACATCCTTAAATAATAATTAGGTCAATAACCACATGTTTAATTTCATAGGCGTTTTGATTTGGAATTTGGATGAAGTTGAAATTACTGTACCTAGAGGCTCATGTTCAAATTCATTTTTACACTATACTTCTATGTCGGTCTTGTTTGATGTTTGAGACACAAGAATATTCAATCAACATAAATGTGACACAATGATGCATATCTTTGCCAGGACCTATCAAGCTAGACGAGATGAGATGCAATTGCTTTATGTAAAAAGTACTATCTTGATGCGGTTAACAGAAGCAATCAAACGCTTAGAAATTTAAAGATAATCCATTGTTACACTTCTACTAATGATAGTCTTAACTTTCATTTTTATTGTCAAGAACAATCAGGTTAGCATAACCATCACGAATTTATATATATGTATTATCACTCAATTTCTTTCACAGTAATGATTATGAATTAAATGAAGAAAAATACAAGTGAAATCGAGAATATATCAAACGTAAATTGTAATAAATTCTATGATGATTGTTCCTGGGTTGGTGTTGGCAACAAAAGTGAAAGTTAGGATTATCATTGGTTAAAGTGAAAGAATAGATTATTATCCACTAATAGGTTATAATTTGGATTACTAAAATCCAACTTTCCAACTTAAAAATACTTACATAAACGTTCATCAAGAAACAATATTTAGGCTAAACCATAACAATTTAACATAAATAAACTTAAAAAGTTCAAATTAGGTGATAACCTTGAATACACCATGTCTTCGGAAAAAGTTATCCTCAAGTTTTGTCTCTGGACCAAAGGGGACGAAGGGAACATCAAGTCGTGTCATCTTAAATAGTTTTTAAATGGAAAATTCCATAAGACTTGAATCCATGACCTTTAGATTATTAAGAGGTTCCGTCTCCTTAAATAGTTCATCTCCATCAAATGTAAATATTCAAGCGTTTTGTATTAAATTTTTCAAATTCTTTGCAACCAAAATTAACTCTTCAATTTTAACATGCAAATTATTTACTTGTGAATTATATTTCATAAATACAGGTCCTGCTTATTAAAATTCCAAGCCTAATTAATCCATTCCAATGGTAAGCTTATCTATTTTCAAAAGTTCATACGAAATGTTGCATAAACATACAAACATTTACGTACTCCCACACTTCAAGCCTTGTATCACTATCATTAGATTATATGGTATGGATGTCATTTTACTTCTTATTTTACAGTGTCACGCTATCGCCATATCACACCCCATTCACTCCACTCTCTTCCTTAATATATTGGAAATGGTCACCAATTTACCACTTACTTCTTTTTTTTTCAAATAAAGTAATAATATTTCTATAACTAAGACTAATTTAATATTATTAGAATTAATTTTATTTTGTAAAATTACTAATATAACTAAAAAACTAAATATTTGATATATTTTAAAACACTACAATATGTTTAATAAAAATTAATTAAAAAATTACATTTAATAAATTAAATTTAAAAATATACATTTAAAACATTAGATAAAATAACCTATAACATTAGAGGTGTTCTTTTGGTCAATATTTATCTTGACCATCGCACTCACACTTCCTATAACACCCTCTAGTCAAAAGAAGTTGAAATGGAGATATTAATATAATATCACCTATAGTATTAAAAAATATATTACCACATAACTCATTTTCTCAATCCCCCATCATCATCATCATCATCATCATCATCATCATCATCTTCTTCTTCTTCTTCTCAAGTAATCCTTTGGCTCTTGCAACTCATTAAACCCCAACTTTTGTTCTTTGGTTTATTAAAAAACAAAAGCAACAACAAAGCTTTCAGTGGTGAGATGGGCGGTGATATTTCAACTACAACTTTGCCGTTGGGTGGTGCCGACCACATGGGGGTGGTGTTTGCCGCCGACACCGCTTGCCATGTCAGCCTTTGAGCGGCAACACGAGATCCACACCGGACAACCTTATATTTTGGTTTTCCATTGGCTCAGCCTCTTAAACGACAATCCGGTTAAGAACTTTTAGCACCAAACACTCTTTCTCATTGGGGCTAACCCTGTTTTCATCATATTGGAGTTCTTCATCTAGTAAAAACTCCTATTATGGATGTTTTCACAAATCGGTTTGTGGAACTCGAGTGGGAGATGGCTAAAGGGATGCTCCTCTCCATTATCACATTTCATCCACAAGAGGGGTTTCAACTCAGTTTCCTTGTTATGCATCTCTAGTTGCAACTCAAGATCTCTTTTCGTTTGTTGGAGCCACTTAATCTTTAGATCTTGTGGGTTAGGATTGATTCCATCGGTACCTCAATTAATGATTCTTCGAGTAGGGTAATCCCTTCCATGAGAATCAATTTAGTACAACCAAGATCTCTGATACCAAACTATTAAGTATATATGACATGTATACAAAGTTTATTTTAATCATATATAGTATATTATATACCTGATAATACCAAAAACTTGTTTGTATGCCAAATACCTAACGAGTAGCTACTCGAAAGATATATACCTGACATGTGAACTGTATGGCAAATTCATTTATATAATAACGAAAGAAGGTGAAGAAATATTTTTTTCATATAAACAGGCGAATGTATTTGAACTCGTGTCATGTTCGTTAACTTACTTTTGTGAACCTTCATTTATGATTGCTCGTTACTGTTCATTTACTTACAATTTATTACATATGTTTGTTTATTTATATCCATTTATATTTTTCTACATAATAATTTTTTTCAACACACAATTTAATTAAATTTCCGAACGCTTGAACTTTTAGTAGTTTAATTATAAAATGCATAAAGTTGAGAACTATTTCCTTTGAATTGAGTATTTTGTTACAATATGCTTCAAAAGAAATTACATTTTTAAAAGGCCTAATGAATTGTGCGATAAACAATGAGTCCATACCCATTTGTACGGTGCATTTAACCCATTATTTTGTACAATGTATATCTGTATCTGACCCGGTTTACGTAGTGCACATACGTTTACGACTGTAATACCAACATAATTCCAATAAAGAGTTGGATACTCCATTCACTATGTTTCCTTTGGAGTGCAACTGAGGTGTGGAATTTTGCCCTCGCTTGGTTGTAATTACCGGGTATGACAACAATGGATCCTAATACATTCCATGAATGCCTCGACCAATGTCATCTAGCAAATAATACGAAAAATCTTGTGGAAGGAATCATGGTTTCTACTTATGTTGATCAGTTCTTCATGTAAGCAAGGAAAAACATGATAAATATTAAACATATAAACATGTTACAGCAGTGAGAGTAATAACCGCAACAGAGAAGGATGTAGAAGACATGGTTGTCAGCTTGGTCGAGTTCCCCTTTAGGATGTATAGTTAAGGATGGTGTTAGGGTTCTTGAGAGGAACCCGGTTTAGGAAAAATGAGGCACACAAAATTGTATGTGTGTTTGATTAGGTTATGATGTTAATATTAATCTCTCTCTATATACACCCAAGGGGAAACCCTTTATTAGTTAGTAAGGGTAATATGGCCCATCAACAATTACCAAACTAATATATGATAAGGTATAATTAATATTTTAATCTAATATAATATAGTTGATAATGATGGCCATATTAATAAATATATAATATATATTTATTCTTACATTCTCCCACTTGGCCGAGTAATCATTTATTATGAGTATTAGATAAGCCTGATCAGGAGTTAACACTCATTTTAGTTTTAAACTTAAACTGGAGTAGAGAAATACAGTTATTGAATTGAACATCAGCTCAAGACCCCATTAATCATACTGCAGTCCTTATTTAAAACCTAAGTAGTTATGATCAAAATTTTTAAGTAAGCCCTTCAGAACGTTTGATTTATATATTTAATTTGTCTATATGTCATTATGCATGCAGAACATATTAAGAGACATACAAAATCAAAACTAGTTAGGAAATATTAATAGTTAATCATTCATTGTACGATATGAAGTTGTACATGGTCATCAATAAACCCCTCATGATTATAAGCGCTTTCATAATACTTACGGGTAGACCTTTTGTTATAGGATCCTTAAGCATATCATGAATGTATTTGATACGAAAATTTAGATTCCTCAATTCGTTCATAAACGAATAATTAGTTTCATATCGAAATTTAATGCAACACCTCTCAAAGTGTTACTGTTTGAGAAAACATGGTAGTTGACTATATCACAGTTGTCTTCAATATATAATTTATATGAAGTTAATAAACTTATGAGTCCACTGATAAATTTTCAACAACATTTATTGCTAATTGCATTGTGATTAATCAACATATTATGTCATTATAACTTAGATTGTTGTTATCAGTTCATTATGACTCCTCCATGAGATAAATTTATTTGTTGACATGAGAATATATCCCAAAATTTACATTAGGTTATCTTTGAATATAACAAAGTTTAGAGTAATCTACTGGTTTGAATTATCACTTCTTCTTTTAAATTATAGTCTTTCGTTTATGTTAAAGATATTTTAATACTCTTTTAAATGCTTCACATTCATCTAGACATATCTAGGGTGTTGCAATTTTGAGTAATATCTGAACGAGTATAGAGTTGAACCTACATAAGGCTTCTATTTAATGAAGCATAAGGTAATATAACCTCAATGATCCTATTATCCTCTAAATAGAGCAGTATTGTTTGTTACATGTGTAAGGAATATCTCTGAGATCTATAATATCAAAGTATGTGTGAACAATGCTTTGACTTATGTAACATATACTTGGAAGAACAATGTCATCTATATAAGGGCACGTTTATTTTTAGTTTCTCCCACTCATCTTGAGGTAGGTACATTAATCAACTTGGTTTTTGATAAAAATAATTGTATAAATATTTCATCACATTTTGATGTTTGCATTAACCCATATATGAATTTTATTGACTTATAGACTAAATGTTCTTTGACCTTCAATTTATAACTTTTAAGTTGTTTTATGAACAAATAAGTATGTAAGCCGATTGTTAGGGAAAGTTATTTTAATGTTCATCTAATGTAGCTCTTAACTATTATAAGCTACTAGAACAATAATGATACTTAAAGAAATCTTTTGTAATATAGGTAAGAAGATTCTTTGATAATTTATTCCTTCTTGAATATAACCTTTAACAATTAGTCATGCTTCTTAGTGTCTTAACGTTTGTGTTAGGATTTAGTTTAGTTATGAACACCTTTAGGTGATTCAACAAAACGTTAGCCTGACTTATGGAGTCAATTGTGATTTATGCTAATGGTTTAATTATAAGGGGTAATTAAGATCATTAAACTTTCCAACATCCATTTCAACTTAGTTAGGGAGGTTACATAATTATCAAAGATAGTAGATTTTAAAACCTAGATGACCTCTTGAGTTGATTATTGGGTTTATTTGAATTTTTAGTTTCATAAATTAGCTCTTGGTTAGGTTGCTATCATTTTTAGGATTCTAAGTGTGTAAGAGTTGGTACAGTATGGTGTACAAGAGGTGTAATCGGAGTTAAATTCGGAGTAAAATTTAATGACTCTCTTCCCCCCATCTCTTGTACTTTTGTCAAGTCATTATAAATACTTTTACTGCTCCTACTGACCTTAGAAACCTTTAGGAAATTAGAATGCTTAGGGTCAATATTTAAAGACCTATAGATTCTAACAGAGAAACAAGTTAATAATATAATTTATTGCAGTTTCTCTTAGTGAGGATTAGTTTAGTAAGAGATCTGAATTTGCCCACGTTTAAGCAACAATGAAACTTTTGTAGTAGTAGTAGTAGTGGTGGTGGTGGTGGTGGTGGTGGTGGTGGTGGTGGTAGTGGTCGTAGTAGCAGTAGCAGTAGCAGCAGCAGAAGCAGCAGCAACAACAGTAGCAGCAGCTGTAGCAGTATCAATAACAGCAGTAGTAGTAGATTCTAAAGAGATAGGTTTTGATGAAATAGTGTTATGATGGAGCTGTGTCTTGTACAAGAGGTGTAATTGAGATAATATCAAGTTTTTACTCCCCCACCTCTTGCAAATATTGTAAGTTATGATTGAGACACTTAAGGCTCCCACTGATCTTTAATATCTCTAGAAACACTACATAAGGAGTTTCAATGATGTACATGATATGGGAATTTCTCATATATATGTTAGACTTGATTTGATTTCATTAACGTCCAGATGTCATGATAAACTTAGGGACATATTTAGAAGAAATCGTATTAGTTATATATGAATGGATCTCTTTAAAACCATGGACTATAGAAGTCAGATTAGATACAAGTAAATAGCCTTTTAAATGATAAAAGAATTATGTCTAAATATTCCGTTTTAAATAAGTTCCACGAATGCCAGTAAAATATAACTTATGGTGGACCCATACTTATTCTTTAAGCCAAGTAATGTTTAGGGCATCTAACACATGATTAAAATCACTAAGAATGAGATTAAAAGAAAAATTACCCTCATAATCCATATCATGATTTCTCATGAAATTTGGTTTTAATGAATGGATTTTTTAAGTCTCATTTCTCTTTTGTTAAATTCTTATTTGCATGATAACAAAAGTTGTGAAAGTATGTAGTATCATCTAATTCTATTTTATAAATGTTTCAATCCATAAATTGATAACAAATAATATGAGAGTTTAAAGTAAGAGTGACTTTATGTTGGCTATGCAAACCTCACAACTGTCATAATATAGCTTAAGTATTGATACTAAATTCTGATTAATCTCCAGAATATTTATGGTATCATAAAACGTAATTAGTAGACAATTATTCATGGTTATAATATTCTTAACATTTAAATTTTGTCACCAACACTCATCTTAGTTATTTGTTGATATCAGTAAAGAAACTTATAGAACTAGACTCAACCTCTCATGTGTTAATTGGAATATTAGGATTAGCATACTTAAATATCATTAACATACGACTACTGTTTTAGCCAAATATTCTTTTGAATTATGGATAGCCTTGTTACTTATGCCTAATATAATGACATATTTTTACAACGAGACTTCTCCTTAGAGAACTTAAAGCTGGAAGTAATACTTGTATTTTGTCTATGAACCTTAGAATTATCCTCTTTAAGGTTTTAATGGTGGTGAGTTGAATAACATCTTATGTTCCACTGCAATATTCTTTTCTTTTACATGTGTTGTTAATCAACATACTCGTTTTCCTTTTGTACTTATGAGTGTTATAGTTGATACTTAAGACAACAAATTGTAATAATAGAAAATTTTAGTATGTAATGCATTAGAAAAGTGTACTTATTTCCATGTGTGAGCCCTTAACTTTATGGGTCATGGTATTGTACATTATGATGTATTCAGTAATGTCATTTAACCTTATAGTTAGAACTTTAAGGAGTGCATGAATCTTAGGAGGTATTTTGATTAATCTTAGGAAAAACTAAATTTAGAATAACTCTAGTGATAGCATTTATTTATATAAGTTCTTGATTATCATTATCGTAAGAGACATTATGATTGACTTATCCCATTTGTTATGCTCTAGTTTTCAATAGAATGATTGTTATTAGAAAGAGCAGTAGGATAGTCATATCATGTCTTAATGGATAATTAAAATTGAGAAGAGCTAAATATTATTGAAACTCTTTATGAGACAAATTCAGTTGCGTTTTGAGATTAGAGTGGATGATTTGGATGAGATCGTTAATTATAGAAGAATGTTATAGTGAGTAACATTATGGGAAATTAAAATAATATAGATTAAAATTTATGATCATTAGATCAATAAAGGATCATTAATGTGAGGATCATTATATTTTATTGAAGATGTGATATGTCTATTATTAATATCAAGCTAATAGACTATAATTAAAGGTTCTACTTAAACAAAAAAATAAATCACCTTTGGGCAGAATTAAAATTTATTTAAGTATGTGTGCAAAATAATTGTAACACATCACCTTTGGGCAGAAGTGTAACAATTATTTTAATTATACACGGGCTAGTTTTGTTTAATAAAAATGTAACACATCACATTTGGGCAGAATGTGAGACATTCATATCATCTTAGGCAAAAACTAACAAAAGCTTTTAATTAGACTTGAATGATATGGTAAATGTAACAAATCACCTTTGGGCAGAAGTGATACATCAAAAGTTTATTCAAGTTAAGCCTTCTTAGATTTGTGTGTGTGTGTGTATATATATATAGTATTTAACAATTTACAAAACTATTTAGCTAATAGCAAATCATTAGAGTTCTCGAAAAATTTAGTTCTTGGAAATTGAGTTTCCAAAAAAATTTTGAGTTTTCGAGAATCTTAATGGGTTTACGGGTTTCTAAGGTTTATGGTTTATGGTCAGTAAACTAGTTAGAAACCTATACACTGACTTGAAAACCCGTAGACTAATCCATGATCTAATTAACTAAATTAATAATTATAAAATTTGGTTCAAATCTTTTTAATGATTAATAATTATATTTGCTTCCTATTTTAAGGGGATTCAATTATTTTAAAAAAATATTAAAACTTCTAAGTTATCCAAGATTTGAAAAATATTTCCATAAATAATCATTAACAAATTTTAATCTAGATTTTGAACCAACATATGTATAATTTTTGATAATAATGATGAACACGAAGAACATCATCGAAAGTTTTAACAATTAAACCCACACAAAAAAAACTTGGAATCGAAATCTTTAAACATGAAATTAACAGATTTTGAAAATATTAGAGTTTACTAAATATGAATTTTAGCGATTTTAAACAGTTTCATATATTGTTTTCGTAATAGAACATGATAAAAGAAACCGAAAAAAAATTAGGGTTTATCAAGTTTTAGTCCATGTCTTCTGATTCAATTCCATATTTAGGGAAAACATGAAGAACTGATTAATCAACATCACTCTGATGCCACATGACACATGTTAATAAGTTCTTCATGTAAGCAGTGAAAACATGATAAATATTAAACATATGAACCTGTTACAGTAGTGAGAGTAATAACTGCAACAGAGAAGGATGTAGACGACATGGTTGTCAGCTTGGTCGAGTTACCCTTTAGAATGTATAGTTAAGGATGGTGTTATGGTTCTTGAGAGAACCCGGTTTAGGAGAGATGAGGCACACAAAATTGTATGTGTGTGTAATTAGGTTATGATGTTAATATTAATCTCTCTATATATACATCCAAGAGGAAACCATTTATTAGTTAGTAAGGGTAATATGGCCCATAAAAAATTATCAAACTAATATATGATAATGTATAATTAATATTTTAATATTAGTTAGTAAGGGTAATATTTATTCTCACAACTTAGTGAGTGATTTGGAAGACTAGGAACGAAGACATTTTTAAAACTAACGATTTGAAATAAGAGCTAATTATGATTCTATTCTTTTCGTTTCGTTGAGTAGTTACTGAAAGCATAAAAACTAAAAATCGTCTGGACCAAGTGTCTTCAAACCCCACTTCTTTTCATGCATATTTTTTTATGTGTGTTTAATATTTTTTTATGTTTGTTTAATTAACTTTTACTAACCAATGTCTTTTTATAAATATCTTTTCCTTTTAAATAAACATATAAAGGGTTTTTGGTTACACATTGCATGCGTTTATCCCATTTACATGTAATAAAAGCGGGAAAAGATCATTAAGAGAACGGACAACAGTAAAAAGTTTTGTTTTTGGATTATAAAAATGAGTACAATGTTATCGAAAAAGTAAATAAATTATTTATCCTTTTTTAAAGTCTAAAAATCAGTTTGATAGAGAGGATGGACCCTTTTTTAAATAGACACAAGGCCCATTAATTTTAAAAGGTTTCTCAAACTTTTACAAATCTTCGGTTTAAGAAAACTTTTTTAAATACATATTTGATATTTTGGACTATTTGTAAGCAATATTGGAGGTACCTACATTTTATTCTTGTTTAACAGGTACTATTTTTGGTCTCCGGATAGATTTTAAGGAAATATTTAAAACTTAGTTTATTTATATTCACCGACTTTGTTTTAATTTTTGGTGCTGTTGTATATATATATAGTTGTTTCTTTATAAGCCCTTCAACTGTTTTTAGCTCTTTGTTGCACTGTTTTTTTTCTCCAGCTTCTGGCTGAGTGTATAATAATATTGTTACTGCTGTTCCAAAAAACAAATAAAAATAAAAATAGAAAAACCTAGGCAAGAATGAGGATATCAACCATACACATGTATATCAAAGGTGGAAAAAGATTAATCACTGCTACCTGTGATATGATTTACATACTTTCTGACTTTCTGATTTAGTTGAAATATGGTTTTAAACGTAAAAAAAGTAATGGAACTAAAAGTGCATAATGCATATAATGTGCTACATCCAAATTATTATATTTTATTACTTTTTAAGTATACGTCATCTAATGTATGCTCTTATAAATTATACCTTAAGAGAGTACTCTCTAGCTCCATTGCCCTCGATCTGTAAACTTTATCATCCAATTCACCTGCGTGCGATGTAACATAATAAAAACTTATGTTAGGTTCTGTTGAAACATCATAACTTATTAAACTGTCCAGAGTCTACACATAAATGTTGCACACCAAAAGGCACCCACTTCCAGAGGCACTCAAATATAAACATTCCAAATATATAAATATGTAAATCCTGTATGATGGTCCGTTGGAGTTCAATATATATTAAAGACTTTCGCTATTCAGACAGTACAGTGGTACCTAAACTTACAATATCGGTGGTCATTGATAAGCTTCTTTAGTTCTTTTCTCTACATAATACAACTTAACAATGCCGACTCATGTGTTCAGAGGCCTAATATTAACTAAAATGTTGAGCCTTCTTCCTTTCTTTTTTTTTATATATATAGCTATAGAGAGTATCCATGAATTATGAAATATGATTATATGCATTGATAATTTATATGTGGCGTTTCTCCCTACCTTGTGACCCATTACTAAGTTAATAATTCTAAAAAAAATCTACTTTCAAAAACCCATAATACAAACCTCTATTTTAGACTGAGGCCCTATAAAACTGGAGGCCTAAAGTCTTGATCTTATCTGGCTTACCCACGAGACGACCCTGCAACTAAAAGGTGCAACACATATTTTTTCTTAAAAAATTACATATTTTGTATACCAATAATCCTTCAAGTTCTTGAACCCTCTGATTCCGCCCCTGAATTCAGAGTGGCTTGCACAAGTATCCCACTTAAACACTCTACCAGAGAATTTACATCATAGAAAATCAGGGTTTCATATGGTAGTATGAATATAATGAAAACAAAGAACAAGGAGTAATATACGAGTTACATACACCAAGTGAGAGTTTTTTGGAAATCAGCAGCAAGATGAGCTTACTTGGTTAGATTCAGTTGTGCAAAGAAATGGCTTTACAAGTTTTTGGGTGATTATAATATCCATTTGATAAAATTATATTTTATGACTTTCTATATGTGGTTGCTAATGGTTCACATGGTTTACTTCTTAATTTTGTTATTATTATTATTATTTTAAATCCTGAATACAACTTCGTTCGACATAGTCATGTGTTTTTTGTGTATACACCCTAATTATATCCATTAACTAGTAGGCTAGTTAGCAAGTTAATTTTCTTTCAAGTCCCCGGTCACCTGGTTCTAGCTTCAACTAATTGTATTATATAGGGGTATGTAGTGAATGCATATATTTTAGATTTAAAATTAGAGAGAGAGAGAGAGAGAGAGAGAGAGAGAGAGAGAGAGAGAGAGATGATCATATATGGTTATTTAAAGAAACGAGGAGACATGATCATAAACGGTCATTCAAACATTAAGGCATTAATAAGACCAATGTGATGGATGTTGTTGACATCAAGGAACATACCAACTTTCTTTCCTAAAAATGACAAGAAAGGATGGAAATACTTAAATGACTAGCTTGTGTCGTTATCTAACCTTAACCAATTCACTATGAAAAATTATGACTTATTAGTATCCTAATTATCACACACATGTCTTATCATGACTTATTATGACCTAATGTGACTTTCTATAACCTTAACCGATTCACTAACGTACTATAAGGCCCATTTAGTGTATTAATTAGAAAAATATAGTATTAAGGAATTCGAATATTGAATAGTTCTTGATTATCAAATGAGGGTAAACGCTACGATGATATAGGAAAAAATAAAAAAGAATAAACCAGAATGTCTTACTCCTCCTCAAGTTGGAGCATGTAGGTTTGCCCAGCTTGTCGAGTAAAGAGCATAAGTGTCGAGCTCCTAAGCCTTCGGTGAACAGGTTTCCAATATGAGGCTTTGCATCAGCATTCACAGGCTGAATTTCTTGTGACACAACATATTTACGAATGAACTGACTACCTTTCTCATCGAATTTAGCGCGTTCATGAAAAACAAGGTTACTGGCTATATGGCGAGCGTCCTGATTGTCGCAAAAAAGAGAGGTTGCTCCATTTTGAGTTGCACCTAACTCGTTTAAGAGCCAAAATATCCATATTATCTCACTACCATGATGGCATCGCTTGGTATTCAACATTGCCTTAGGAACAAGAAACCACTAATTGTTTCTTTGTCTTTCGCGAGATCCGAGCACCACCCAAAAGCATTAATAAAATAACCGATTCTTGATTGCCTAGTAAATGTCCACCAAGCCAATAAGAATCAGAGCAATCAACTAGTTTACCATCTCCCTTTCACGACAAGAGTATTCCTTGACCGTAGAACCCTTGTGGTTGTGTCCAAATGTTTGTCTAGTGTTTCCAACAAATTGATTGTGGGCATTGACAACATATTCTATGTCCAACTGAGTAGCTTGCAAATATAAAAGTTTCCCTATCAAACTGTGATAGTGATTGGAATCGGCTTTGGCTTCATCCATTTCCTGGTTTCAAATTTGGCTAGATGGGAAACGAGGTTGGACGACATCCTTCCATCTCACTATTTTCAAGGGTGTACTTCCTTTGACTGAGAACGAGACTATCAGGTGTTCTTGCCACTTAGATACCAAGGAAGTATTCCCATACTCTGAAGTCCTTGATGCTAAATTATACATCCAAGCAAGCCTTTATTTGTTTGATCTTGTGCAACTAGTTTTGCATAGTGATCAAATCATCGACGTAAATAAATGTGGCGATAAAAGTTTCATAACGTTTGTTGTTAAAGAATGAGTGATCATATTTAGAGTGACGGATCATATTTAGAGTGACTGAATCGGGACCTCAAAGAGCGCATTTACAATTTTGGTATCAGTCGAGTCACGCTTGTTTCAAGTCATATAGACACTTTCCAAAACTGAAAACTCTAGTCTTATTGTCTCTGGAGAATTCTTAAGGTATATTCATATAAACTTCCTCATCTAAGTCTCTATGTGTGACATTAGTTAATTCTCAAATTCGAAAAACTGACATGTTTTAAAATTTTGACATAATTTTGGATCTTTATTTATTAAAGAAAATATTTATTTCCAAGTTCATTTGTGAGGTTTGTTTATGATATATGGTTATGATTTATATTTATGATGCTACACATTGTATCTAGACCATTTTCGAGCATCCTACCATCTTATATAACTTCCAATTTAGTGAACAGGTGTTAATTGTATTCAATTTTGCTAAAGACTTGCCTATGAATTGACTAGCTTGACCAATTTAATCCGGTAAACTGTTGTGATTAATGTACTTTGTACTATAAATACATACTCCTATTTTGCAAACACTTTGCCGCACTCAAACTCAATCTCAGCTGCAATCTAGCTTCTCCAAATGTTTGGTGTCTGCATAGTTTGACTTTCAAAAATCAAATCGAATCAAGTCTCAAGTTTCTTTCTTTTAATATTGGTTTCATTCCTCGGGTATTTTGAATTATATTCTGCATTACTCCATCTTTTAGAGCATGATGCCGTGTTGAAATT
This sequence comes from Bidens hawaiensis, assembly GCF_021521415.1. Classification (NCBI taxonomy): domain Eukaryota; kingdom Viridiplantae; phylum Streptophyta; class Magnoliopsida; order Asterales; family Asteraceae; genus Bidens; species Bidens hawaiensis. The sequence continues at coordinate 16,384 of NW_027500901.1, forward strand.
AATTTGACAACAATGTTAGATCATCAAAAATGAATCCGGCTCGCTTATCTGATCGTTCGGTCAAAGTTTGGTTATTTTATTTATTTAAATCTAAAACTTATTTTTTTCGTCTTACAAATCAAAATATAATATTTTAGTCATGTCGGAATAAATCCTGAAAAAAACTCAAGTTCGGGTCCGACTAAACAAACCACTCGCTTAACTTGTTTTTCTTAATGTTAGACCCGTTTTCGATTTTTATCGAAACGGGTCAAACTTCTTAACATGATTAAATATATTATTATAATATAATATTTTGTTAACAACTAAAATTAACTTACTTAAAACTTAGACGACAAAAATTCTAGAATACCAATTATAGAGTAAATATATATTTGCTTTCAAAGCTTAAAAACTCTAAACCATGAACCGAATATACATGTCCTTCTTTGTTAAATCTTTTCTCTTGAACACTTTAATGAACCATGAAATCTTTTATTTTTTATAGGATCATGTGTCAAACCAAACATAGTCGGTTCACTCGCTTAAGCGCTCGTTTTTTGCTTTCATTTACTTAACTCAACATGTGAATTTCATAATCCCATTTTTCGTATTTTACATTTTTGGAGTGTATCACGTTACAAATTTTCATTATTATTTCATGTTTTATGTTTGTAATCCGAATTCACATATCTGTCTAGTATGCATTTGTTTCATATCATATTGCTGTGAATTATGTTGGAACAACTTTTCAACCACGATTACATGCTAGTTGTTTACTGTTTTTGTTTATGGAAGTGACGCAAACGCAACCACGATTTCGTAGTGGGAGGGTTCGATGGTATGCACATGCGCCGCCTAGTTCTTAAACTTATGTTGGAACGCACGGTGGTTCTCCTCTATTACGCTTAGTAGGTTGACCTTGTGTTAGTGCGAACGAGGGTTCCTTGTAAATTTGACTTATGTAAAAAACGGGAATATTAGAGGTGCGCGTGGTGCGGTTCAGTGCGGTTTTGAGCTATAACCAAACCGAAAACTTTGGTTTTTGGATTTCTGAAATAGCTCGGTTTCGGTTCTATTTTCATTTTGGTTTAGGTTTTTTCCATTTGAACTTGAAACCTTTAGGCCGAAAAAGAAAGTCAGCCGAAAGTAATGAATTTAGGTATAACTAATTTTGTTAATTGTTAACTAATTGACTATTATACATTAGCCCAAAAGTGATTGACTTACATATTTATTAAATTCTTATAAATTATTTAAAGTAAAAACAAAGAAATAAAAATCTAGAAATTCGGTTTGGTTCGGTTTTTCGATTTTATTACATACAAAACCAAAACCGAACCGTTAGTTTTTTGTTTCGGTTTCTTGCACACCTTTATGGAATATCATGTATTTATTTTTTTTACATTATGATTGAAACGCTACATCATAACACGTGAATTTCTATTTTCATATTATATACGTACACAAATCCATATAAACTCTCACCAACTCTATAGTTGACAAAATATAGTATTTTAAGTTAGGGGTGCGAACGAGCCGAGCTACTCGAGATCGGATCATGAAAAACCTCGATCGAGCCGAGCTGAATCAAGCCCGAGCTCGAGCTCGAGCCTTAAAGTAAGCTCGTTTGATAAAGAGCTCGAGCTTCACTTTTCGAGTTCGAGCCAACTTGCGACCCTAAACGAGACTGCCATTTATATAATTTTTTAATATGTATATAAAAATTATAATTAACTATATAATGTTATGAAAAAAATAACTAAATAATATATACTATTTTATATGTAGATCTATAATTGAATATATATATATATAGGGGTGGGTTATAATAAAAAGAAATATAGTTTTCTAGGAATAGTAAGAATAAATCTAGGCTTTTAGATCTATGATCTAGTGGTTGAGATTGGTAGTTTTCAAAATAGCAAATAGTTTTTTAGGATCAAGGATTTAGGCTACATAGTTTCCTAACTATAAATTTTATGCCCTTTCTACTCTTCCTACAAAACTATGTATTTTTATTTTAACCATTTTAAATATATATATATATATATATATATATATATGTGTGTGTGTGTGTGTGTGTGTGTGTGTTAGGGTTAACGTAAAAAAACAATCGTTTTGTGAGAAGCATAAGAATAAATGTAGACCCTTGAATCTAGGATCTAGTGGTTGAGATTTGTAGTTTTTAAAAGTTGTAAAGTTTCATACTTGCATGGTATAGTGTCATATTTAGGCGGTGTATTTTATTTTAAAGCATTTTCACACTTATCAGAAAACAATTTTTTTTTATTTGAACCATTTTCTATATATATATATATATATATATATATCCATGTGTGTGTGTGTGAGAGAGAGAGAGAGAGAGAGAGAGGATTCTAAGAGAATTTTTTTAAATTAAGAACTTTAAGAACTAGTTTGGAAAAAAAACCCATTCAAAAACATGTTTAAAAGAATTATAAAATTAAAAAAAAAACAATTAAAGATGTAAAAAATCCAAAAAAAAAAAAATTAGTTTTCATCCCAGTTTCATAAAAAAAATCTAATTATACACGTATGTATATTTTTATTTAATCTCCAAATACATAATGTACATATATATACGTTATCATTTATCTTAATTGTACATATGTGTATAAAGAATAATATAAAATTAGTATTATACATGATTTTGGTAATCTGGTATATATATTTTATGAAACCGGGATGATAGTTATGTTTAATTGTTTTTATTTTTACTTTTTTTATTTTCGCTTTTTTTTATAGATTTTTCTTAAAAAGAATTTTTTTGTGGTAAAAAATGGTTCTTAAAATTCTAAATTACAAAATGATTGTCACACGATTTCAATCCTAAAAGTATAAATATAAAAAAGTTAATTAATAAATAGTAAACGAGCCGAGCTCGAGCTTAATTAGAATCTACTCATGAGCCGACCTCTAACTTTGAAAATAGAGCTCAACACAAGCCGAGCTCGAGCTCTATATAAGTTAAACGAGCCAAGCCTAGTCGAGCTCGGGCTCGACTCATTTGCACCCCAAATTTAAATGTGCTGCATGTTGAAGTTTGATTTGAGGATCGAGAAAAGACATAGTTGAACTTTAGGATATTATTAATGAATATTGTTTGTATGTCTTGATGTATTGTTATTTGATATTTAAACAATTATGTACTTGTAATTTTAGGAAATAAATTAAATATTACAGTCACTTCAATGAGCTATGAACAATCAACGTACCGCCCCCAATGTATAATTCGCCTAAGTTTGGGTTGTTACACCATGTAGGAATCTTCTAGTTTATGTATCATCCAATTTATCTTCATGGCAATGCCTAGTAAGGTTCTAACACTGACTAATTTTGCAACCCGTGCAAATGTATCATGAAAGTCCACACATTCGGTTTGTGAATCACCTTTGCAAAGGAGTCTATCATGGAATCTTTTGGTTTCTCCATTCAGCTTGCATTTAATTTTGTACACGCACTTTGAATCAGTTGCGAACAAGCGATCATCGCAATTCTCAGTCGTTAGTTTTTGCCGGGTTTTTTTCGATTAGTAGTATGCTGTTGTGTTTTCGATTTGGCCGAAATCATATCCTATTTTTCAAAGAGCGTTTTGTAAATTCAAAAGAGACCAATTACCGAGAACTAGTATCAATCGTGTTGCCATGTTTTATCATTTCAGTTTAAAGCTTCAGTTTCCGATTATCAAAGTTTGTTATCTCGTTGCGCATTGAATTGGTAGATTGTTTAACAGAGTTCAGTTGACTAGTCCTTAAGTTTAGGCTTGTGCCATTGTTGTGTATGTATCTGTTTGTTATCAAAGTTTCGTTATCCCGTTGCGCATTGAATTGGTAGATTGTTTAACAGAGTTCAGTTGACTAGTCCTTAAGTTTAGGCTTGTGCCATTGTTGTGTATGTATCTGTTTGTTATCAAAGTTTCGTTCGGTCGTTTTCTTGGCAGTAGACGGTAAGGCTATGATATAGAAGTCTGATGGACAGAAGTTTGGTTTGTGGAAGATGTAGGTTGAAGTGCTACTTTCTCAGAAAGACTTAGATTTTGTGTTAGGAAATACAAAACCAGAAAAGATGTCAGAAGCAAATGGGAAGAAGTAAGACAAGAAATATAGGGCTTGTATTAATCTACCAGTATCGAATGATGTGGCATTTAACATCATGAAGGAAGCCACAATGCGTTATATGATAGGAGGCATTATTTAACATGTATAATCTATTAGTATCGAAAGATGTAACATTTAACATCATGATGGAAACCACAACGCATTATATGATGAGAGGCATTATCCAACATGTATGAGAAGCTCTCGGCAATGGACAAGGTCTATCTTATCCGAGAGCTAGTGACTACAAGAATGAAAGAGGGTGGGTCTATTACACCCTCCCCCCCGTTTAGTGTAAGTGTCTATTAAGTATCATGATGAAGTTCAAGGCCTATTATTATTATTATTATTATTATTATTATTATTATTATCCTCTTTGCCCGACAACTGGTCTGGAACAGTGACTGCAATTTGTAGTTTGTCCACAAAAATTACTTATGATGGGATTCAGGAAATAATTCTGAGAGAAGATACATGATGTAGAAGTTTAGGTGAATCTTCAAGTAATATGTTAGTCACAGAAGGCAGGGGTAGGGAAAAAGAACATTACAATGGGAGAGGAAGAGGAGTCAGTCTAAGATTCAGAACGATATTGAGTGCTAAAATTGTAAAGAGACGAGACACTTTAGGAATCAATGTTCGAATAGTAAGAAAGATGTTAAAAAGTTTAACTGTGCAGATGGTTGTTCAGATGATGAGGCTTTGGTTTGTAGTGTTGAGAGTAACGTTGATTCTTGGGTTATGGATTTTGATGCATTGTTTCATGCCACACACTTTAGTGAAAACGATGAAGAATATGAACTTGGGTGAATTTTGGAAAGGTAAGACTTGCGAACGATGAAGTTCTTAATGTTACAGGCATGGATGACATAAATCTGAAGACTTCAGCCGGTTCATGGACGTTAAGGGATGTCATGGTTATTCCAGGTTTGAAGAAATTGTTGATTTCTGTTGGAAAGTTGGATTATCAGGGGCATGTAGCTAAGTTTGGGAATGGGAGGTGGAAGGTGGTTAAATGTAATCTAGTCATGGATGGAGGAGGAAAGAAATATTCACTGTAAATGATCAGATTACCATCTGAGGGATTAACCGCCACAGTTCAGATTAAAGTCAAAATCCGATTCGCGGAGTCGAATGGGCAGAACGCTTTGTCAGAAGACTTAGATTTAGTGTTAGATTCAGGTTGAACGTGTATGAAATGGTTCAAGGAAACTAGTTAGAGGTGTTCGCAATAGTGGGAGCCCTAACAGTCAGTTAGTCAAAGCTTCAGTTACATCTACTGGACGACAATAGGTTAAAAGAACCAGTGTTTCATTTGTTAAAGCCTTTCCGAAAGGTTACCTGCTATATATGGAGAATTTTTGTTCTCAGATTATATCAGGATACGACACTTTGTGTAACTGGGAGCCGGTATGGACAGAGGATGAGTCAATGGCAGTTGTAGCCATGATTGATGTGTTAGAACTTAGGGGAGATTCTACAGGCCTTCAGGGTTAGTTGATGAGAAACCTACTGCCAGGTGAGTGAGGAGATTACTAGAGGTACAAATGTTCACAACAGATGACAGTTTAAAGATTATCAAGTCTCCAAGTGGGAATGTTGGATTTGTGGTTGCCTAGGCTCGGGTTGGGCCCGGTTTACTTAAAGACTAATTATTTTGGGTTTAATGAAGATAGAAGACATGCGAGGTTTTGGGGCATACCTATATCTCTTTATTATGGCCCGTTTATGTTTCTTGTTGAATAAGCTAATAAACTTAATGTATCTCTATGCATACAAATTTTGTACTTGTAATTCCTCACTAGTGAGGCAGTAACAATAATAAAATATATTGGTTGCAGCCCGTGGATGTAGGTTAATATAGACCGAACCACAAAAATTTTGCGTGTTCATTTTTTGTTTGTTTTTCTCTTGCAGTATTGCCCGTGTTTGTGTGTGTGCCAAATCCTTACAGAACACTTTGGGGCTTGTTTCTCACATGTCTAAAACATGATTTGGAACATATCTGGACTAATTGTTAAGTAGAAGCAAAAATTTGGCAGTAGCAATAATATATACCCTGGTTGCAGCCAATGGATGTAGGTTAATCTAGAGCGAACCACATAAATCTCGTGTATTCCCTTTTTGTTTGTTTTTCTCTTACAATATTGTTCGTGTTCTTGTTTGTGCCAAATCCTTACAGAACACTTTCTGGCTTGTTTCTAACATTACTAAAACATGATTTGGAACATATCTAGACTAATTGTTACGTAAAAGCAAAAATTTGTGAGAGAGTGTCAACAAACCTAACACGGTCATTGCACAGTTGTAACATCACAAAAATTTCGGACTAAAAATACCAAATAGCGAATTCCAAGGACCAAAAGAGAAAATTTTGTTCTCCTGTCAGATCGCGATACACGACGGATCAGAAGGAGGCCCATCGCGTACCGCGATGGGTATGTTTTCTAAACCCAAGAAATGGGCAGACGGCGACACGTGACGAACCACAACCCAACGTCATCGCGTACCGCGATGACGAGGTCTGAAAGGATGACACGTGTCAGGACACGTATCACCACGTGGCATAAAGGCATGACGAGGTGACACGTGCCCCGCCACGTGTCACATGGTGGCACCATGTCTTGCCATGTGTCACCACGTGGCACCGCGTCCGCCACGTAGCGACGCTACCGGTGATTCATCAAACCTACGTCGCGATACGCGACGAGGTTTTCATCAACCATCGCGTACCGCGATGAGTTCGTTTTTCAGCTTATAAATAGGGGTGCTTAGCACCTTCATTTGAACACCAAAATCTCTCTCTCTCTCTAGAAACTTTCTCTCTCTACCTCGGTTTCCGTGCCACCGAACCGACAATTATAACCTCGTAATCCGCACCAAATACCGCTGACAATTAAAAACACGCTCCTAAAATAGGAAAACACGCTCCTAAAATAACCTCTTACAGATGTGTGATCGTCAATCTAGCGAAGAATTCGTTAAGCTTCGATCCGGTAAAGAGAAAGGCTATATGGGATCGGATTCAGATAGGAATTTCATAAAAATTCGAATAGTTCGGATTTTTCAGATATCTAAATAATCCGAACAAATAACATGTGATATCCGAATAAACAACATATGATTTAATTATTTTGAAGTTTGTCTTTATTCGAATATGCTTTAATTTTTAGAATTATGATGGATTGTGTATTTATTTTGACTTTTGTTTGAGGTTTGACCTTTCTTGTGTATTTTTAATATTAATTTTTCCAGTTTTGTCTTTTTATCTAACTAGAATTTAGGACCCTGGCTTCGCGACGGGACCGTTAAATCTAACAAAAAAACATAAAAATGTTAAACCATAAACTCGCTGCAAGTTGATGCGAAGTCAGTTTATATCAAGTTACGACATCGAAACTAAACAAAAGAAATAAATCCGTCAATGCCAAAATACAACAAATTTTCATATGTGTAACTGTTGCGAACCAACACAAATTCGGTTCGAATCAGCGGTACCAGCACAAATTCGGTTCGTATCGTAAACATAAATTAGTAATCAAAAAAAAATTTAAAGGAGAGCTAGGTATCAAACGTTGACAAGTGGATATAAAACATGCGACGTGAGATATTTTTAAATCACGAAAAATGTTTCGGTCATTGTAAAGACGAACTATAAAAGTATGAAAGTAAAATTTAAAAAAATCATTTAACCAAAAATAAGATATGTAAAGCCGACACTTGTCCACATTTGATGTTTAAAAATATAGTTGGTTAAATATTTTAATTAGTTGTTAAAAAATTTATAATAAAGGAAGTAAAGCCTATTATTTTATTTTTGAAATTATGGTTAGTGAATTAATTATTATAATAATTAATAAAATATTAAAAAATAAATAGTAAAAGGAATAGTGAATTTGTGTGTAGGATATAATCCACTTTTTAATATATATATTAATTAGATGTTTATTTGAATGTTTATTATACGGTTTACTTCGGGTTATCCGGATTATTTCGGATTATCCAAATCCAATTCGAAATCAAGTTTGGATCGGATAGAAACACCCCTAATTCGGATCGGATTTTGAATAAAGTTATAAATATTTTAAATTCGAACCGAATAATCCGTTATCTGATACGATGAACACCCATACTTACATCAATTAAAAGGATTTCTCTTGGGACTCTTGCAATTTAAAGCAACAAAATTATAAATGCATAAGAGATTATTTGGTATACAACTTCAAACAAAAAAAATCAAGATCAAAAGCAAGAGAACATTTAAATTTGTAAGAACCGTTATTCACAAATATTTGTAAAAAGATTATAACTTACTTGAGAATGAGAAGCCCACAGTGTTCCCTTCCATCTTATTATAATTAACGAAGGAATTGTGGAAATCTTTACCTTTTTGATAGACATTTGTACACAATAACATTAGTTATTTGAAGATATAATAAATGAAGAATAACTCTTAACTCTTGATAGAATGCCAATTAGTGAATGTAAGGTATTTTGTAACATACACAGTATCCGCTATATATCTTTACGTTTGTCTTTTACTTATTTCGTTTAGTTCTTTTCGGTCGTTACAAACACACTAACAAGTTTTATAAAACTAAATATAAGCAATTTACCATTCTCTAGATTCTTACAAATAACTAATTTCCCAAACGCTTCCAACGAAAAGGTGACTAGGATGAAGGTTGTGAACTCTCTAGTTGTTTGACATTATTCAAGATATAGATGCAGCAGTTTACTTTCAGACACATCTACTTCGTCATGTGTCCAAAATTCAAAAAATGATAATGGCATTCTGAAGGATTAATCTTGATTAAGGTTTAAAGTTTAAAGAGTTTGAGTTTGAGTTTGAGTCAGTTTAGTTTATTAAATTAGGAATAAGTTTTGGTTATTATTATTAATTTATTTAGTTTCCTAGTTTGAGTTAGTTTATTAAATTAGGAATAAGTTTTGGTTATTATTATTAATTTATTTAGTTTCCTAGTTTGAGTCTAATTAGGTTTCTTGGTGAACAAGTTAAGGTTTTAGTATAAATAGATGGTTTAGGGTTATTGTATTTTGTGTGGTTTTTGTTCTTAATAATATTGAAAGAGTCGTGAGGAGTTCTCACAAAATATCGGTGTTGTTCATGTTGCTCGATCCAATTAAGTCCAACAATTGGTATCAGAGCCGTATCAAGCTCGCAAGAAGGTTCAAAGGAAGGCAGACCGGTAGGCAGTAAATAAATCTGATCGCAAGAAGGTGGAAGCAAACAGCCACGTGAAAAAAGTCAAGGTTGTGTTATCAATAAAAAAGCAAGTTGTTTCCTGTTAGTATTTGGAGAAGTGGATTTATATTGAAGGAAGCAAGCAAGCATCCACGTTCAAAAAGTCAAACTAAAAGAAAATAAAGAAAGCATTATATCACACACCTCAAATTAATTAGAGAAAGTAAGTCGTCATAGGAAATTGCAACAATCACGTACACCTCAATTATTATTGTCGGACGAGTTGAGAAAGTGAGAAAGGAGAAGGTGATCGAAGATTTATGCAACCAAGTTGAGGATGAGAGAAACAACGAAGAAGAATGAACTCACCAAAGAAGACGGGTTGCAATTGTGTAGCAATCAAACAGTGAAGAAGATGATCGTATCTGTGTGAACGATCAAGAAGACAAAGACGGTCGTATCTGTGTGAACGATCGAGAAGAAAAATCAACGTCAATCTGTGTGATTCGTTGAAAGAAGAAGCAACGTCAATCTCTGTGATTCGTTGAAAGAAGAAAAATCAACGTTAAATTGTGTGATTCGTTGAAAGAAGCAGTAGCGTAAATCTGTGTGATTCGCTGTGATCGTATCTGTGTGAGCGATCAAAGAGGACGATCTATGTGACGTTAAGAAGATTAGAAGAAAAGAATGGCGGATAATGCAAACAATGCAGGGAATGTCCCGGTTCGAGAAAACAACAACACCTCGTTTCAAGTACCAAAGTTGACAACAACGAACTACAACACTTGGACAATTCTAATGGAGTCAGTTTTGGATGCACAAGGGTTGTGGGAGACAATTGATCCGGTAACCGGTGGGGCCGTTGATGAAAAGAAGAACAAGATTGCAAGAGCAATTCTCTATCAAGCTTTACCAGAGGATATACTCCTTCAAGTTGCTAGGAACCGAAGTGCGAAAGACATATGGGAAGATTTACGTGTAAGGTTTCTTGGTGCTGACAGGGTCCAAAGGGCACGTTTAGCAAGTTTAAGAAGAGAATTTGAGCAACTCCGAATGAAAAAAACAGATACGATTGAAGAGTTTGCTGGAATGTTAGCCGGATTTGTTTCAAGATATACTAGTCTTGGTTCAAATCTCGAAGATGAAGTGTTAGTGCGAAAGCTGTTAGATTCGGTGCCAAAGAAATATCTTCAGATTGTTGCTTCTATTGAGCAATATTCAGATCTTCACACTATGCCATTCGAAGAAGCAATATGCAGGTTGAAGGCCTATGAGGAACGAATCAGAGAGCAAGATGAGACGGGTGATAACGGTCAAAGTAAGTTGTTGCTAACTAAAACTGATGGACAGGAAAGTTCGAAGAATGAAGAGGATGTTTGTGAATGTTGTGGACGAGGGAAAAGTGACCATGGACGTGGCCGAGGTAGAGGACGTAGCGTTGGACGAGGTAGAGGTGGTCGGTTCCAACCCAGTGAAAATCAAAAGGAGAAAGGTATGGTCGAGGTAAAGCTCATATCAGATGCTATAATTGTCTTGAGTATGGTCATTTTGCATATGAGTGCCCCGGGCCAAAACCGAAAGAGGAAGCTACTAATTTGGTTCGTGAAGATTTGGATCCAACACTATTTTGAAGAGTAACGAGTCCATATCAAGATTAAGGGGGTGAATGAAGGATTAATCTTGATTAAGGTTTAAAGTTTAAAAAGTTTGAGTTTGAGTCAGTTTAGTTTATTAAATTAGGAATAAGTTTTGGTTATTATTATTAATTTATTTAGTTTCCTAGTTTGAGTCTAATTAGGTTTCTTGGTGAGCAAGTTAAGGTTTTAGTATAGATAGATGGTTTAGGGTTATTGTATTTTGTGTGGTTTTCGTTCTTAATAATATTGAAAGAGTCGTGAGGAGTTCTCACAAAATATCGGTGTTGTTCGTGTTGCTCGATCCAATTAAGTCCGACACATTCACCATCGGCGGAAGAAAAGATCGAGGGGGCGTTTGCACAACCTGCAAATGGTGGGAAAGATATTCAAGTTTTGAGCTTAACTAGAACCTAGCTGGTCTTGCTAAACTTTTCGAGATAGTGAACGGCCGCTACTGTCTTTCATGAATATTACTAGGCATTTTGTAAGAGAAACATTTATTCTCTCGTAATGTTCTTTAGTTTCGAACTACCAATCAACTTCACGATAATCTCTCTAAAATGCAACATTGTTGGCAAATATATAATATAATGTTGAAATTTCAGACTATATGCAGAATTTGAGCCTAACATAAGACATTTTAAGAGAAGTTCCACGTCTGAGAGAGAGAGAGAGAGAGAGAGAGAGAGAGAGAGAGAGAGAGAGAGAGAGAGAGAGAGAGAGAGAGCAGTTAGTATATTAGAGTGATATAACTAGATCCCTCCCGGTATATGATCTCTTTTACCAATTGAAGTATATGCCTCATGTGTTCTTTAATTCTTTCTATTAGTAGAATTTGCCGGGATATCTCATTTCAAAGAAATTTAGGAATTATAAACTAAAGAAAAATTCCTTAGCTAGTACGCGTGATTAGTATATATGATATACGTACAATGACAAAGTATGAATAACTAATATTGATACTTAAGAACGATTGTGAATACAATTAATAACTAATATATTTTAAGAACCACTGACCCTATCTAAATATACATTTAAGAAACACTAATATACTATGAAATACTAATATACTGTAATACTAACAAATATACTTTTAAGAAACACTATTATACTATGAAATACTAACAAATATACTTTTAACAAACACTAACATACTATGAAATAGGAAATGCTTTATTACTATGAAATACTAATATACTTTAGTACTATGAAATACATACTTTAATATTATGTAACATACGTTATGAAACACTAAAATACTATGAAGTAGTACTATTATACTTAAAAGAAACATTAATATACTATGAAATATCCAACGAATGATGCTAATTAAGTTAATCATTATGGAATCTTGTATGACCTTATAATAATAATATGCTGAAAACAAAAAAAACTAATCTTAAACACGCAATCTAAAAGATATGAAGATAGCCTGATAGGAGTGCAAGCATAAGCCAAAATAGGCGTACAATGACAGCTTGGATGTTGCCTAGTGTTGGACAAGAACTCGTAAATCATGATCTAGTATACTGCATTAATTAATTTAGTATTTCATTTTTATTTGATTCAAATTGTGGCTTTCTTTTGTTATTGTTTATTTATTTATTTATTATTTTTCTTCGTTACAAGGGAGATTCAATTCTTATGTTTAACTGGAATTAATATTACAACTGATCAGACAAGCTGATCTATTATCTAACACACCCAATATATACAGGAGCTAGGTGAGTAATTAACACGGTCATCCGTAGGGGGCACAAAATCGTCGCGAATCCCAAAAGGGACAAAATAAATATAAAGTAGACACTTGAGCTAGAAATATTAATTAATTTAATTAAACACCGTTTCTAAACAGTGTTTTGCATGATATGAGAGAGAAAGAGATGTGTTTATATGTTCTCTAAAGAGATGCTTATTTTTTTTTCAAGAATTTAAAGTTTAGACACACGAAGATTAGGGTTTTTGGTTCACGGGATTTTAGGGTGTAATCAATGAATGATCACTAATTCTAACAAAACATAGGTTAAAATTAACCACCAAGTAGATATATTTATATGTATGACTATAAATATAGTTATGTACCATGTGATGTTGAAATCAAGTAGCCTGAAGCTTTGAAGCCTTCATTTCTTCACTAACTTTAATTTGATTCTTCCTCTTCTTTTTCTTCTTGTATGGGATCCCCCTTGCCTTAGCTTGACACTCCTTCACTTCCCTTAAATAAACCCGAATCGCACCATTTCCAAACGGGTTTTTCTCGGGAGAGCCGCCGTTCTCCTCATATGCGGCTCTCAGACGCCCGATAAGGGCGTCTAGACTGCCCCAAGCCTGCCTGAGAGGGCATGTGCAAGGGGCAGGAGGGTCAGGCTGCCCAAAGAAGACACACCCAAGAACATGAACCTTAGTTTTTCCGAATTGGTCAAGGTATCGAAGAAAATCGATAACATGGCTGAAGTTACACAACGCTAGAGGAACCGGCGGCCGTTGATTCTTTAGATACTGTCCAAAAGTGTTCCAGTCGCGTCGTTTTTGTGATTCGTATCGGCTTAACGGTGCAGGATGATGGCCCTGATCACCGGTCGCAGATCGAGAGGAACCTTCAGATGGATCTTTTGGTATGTTGATTGACATGATAAGGTATATGATTTCAGGTGACAACTCGATCCAAGGTGAAAAATAGTAAAAATAAAAGGTTGGGTAGGAGAAGGAAGAAAAAGATGAAGATCACATATTGAGTCTTCTATTGAGGAGACATATATTGGGTCCCTTTGGAAAAGCTTTTTTTCCCCCTATCGTTTTCATTTCAATTTCTTCATTCAGGGCATTATAGGCACTAACATTTACTTTAGTTTTAATCTTTTAATTATGATATATATAAGTAGGGTAGGCTTGATAATTATCAAACATTTCATACGCATCATATATATATATATTTACACCAACACCACCATGTTTGACATCTTCATTCAATATATAGTCGGTGAGGGCAAAAATCTTTTAAAATAGAGGTAACTTTAACAAATAATATCTTGGATAAAGTAATTTAGTTTGTTGGTTTGTAAAGGTAATTATATCATATCCCTCATTATTAATTTGTAGTTATTGTTGGTGACATGAGATTATGAGTGAAACTTGTTCGTAAAAGCTATTAAAATTAAATGTGTATTAGTACACAATTATATCAGCACTTAATTAGGCCATACATGATGGTCTTATGCATTGTGAAACAGTGTGATGCTTCTTAAGAGGCATTTTCTGCCTATATAATAGCCATTACGAATGGTCTTATGCATTGTGAAACATTGTGATGATGTTTGTGTAACCGTTAAAAACAAAGGTTTTTATCTAACATAATTCAACTCTGATCCCATTATAGTGTCCTATTTGCCAATTGTTCTTTAGATCCTCAAAAGTCAATCTCAACATCAAAACATTTGTTAACTAGTTCTTGATATAATTAAACTTAATGTGAACGTGTTTGTGTCTACCTAAGGAATGGCAGATTTATTGTCATAATATACCTTTGTTGTTTGCATCAATCTTCTAGGATTCCTAGCTCATAACCAAAAGGCTTGATATCTAGCAGTATACAAAATGACAAGTATATATTCAGCTTCGGCAGATGATAGAGATGGTATACCACATTTTGTTTCTTAGATTGTCAATACATAGCTCACGTCCCAATATTAAAAATTATAGCTTGATGTGGCTTTTGCTATATATCATATATTAGGATAGAGCTCGTGTATCACATACATGGTTAAAAGAAATACAATTAAAAAGTTAAATTTAATAATATAAATAATAATATATCTTATGAATTAACAAGATATAAATAATGATAAACAAAATTTTACAATTCATATATCTCTAAAAACTTATATTAATATAACATTGGATAGTGACACGTATGATTAAGAAAAATGTTAAGATCATTATATTTAAACATATTCATAGGTTAACTTATAACATACTAGTAGTATATTTAATGAATATATTCATTGTATATAATATTTCTATAACTTATTTATTGGGATTTTCAAATATAACATAATTGATTGGTTTAATAAAATATGAAACGGCCCACATGTCATTTTCATGACATCATATGTGAAGGCCATAAAATGATGTCATGTAGAAAAATCATCTTGCTTTAATAGTATATATACTTGGATAAATACTTCTCCATAGTAATTGTTACCATATCCTTATAATGTTAGCATTAATATTAAATTTGATTATATTGTATTTTGATCCATTGTTCCTTTGATGTACGTACGTAGTGTACTCTTCCCTCTTTAGAGGGTCTATTTGATGATAATGGTAAAGCTTTTGGTTAGAATCACAAATCTCATGAACGTTTTAGCTGTGTTTGGCTGCTTCCTGCTAATGTTCTTGTGTTTGGCTGGGCAGGGGTGTCCCCGTTGGTGGGGCTGAGAGACAGTGGCTTCGTACCGGGACAGACGGTTTTGAGGGCGGAATCTAGGAAGGTTGCTAAGCATGAGGCAACGTGTTTGGAGAATCAGCACGTGTTCATTCCATTTGCCTTCGACACTTTTGGATCCCTAGCTCCCGAGGCGGTTCGCTTTTTGGAGCGGGTGCAAAAGGTGGTCCACAGTGACTAGCAGAGCGCGAGGAACCAATGATTTATATTTAGTAGAATAGGCTTTGCGATTCAAAAGGGGATAGCGGCGCAGCTTGTTGCTCGCTTGCCCATTATCCAGATGTAGTTCGGTTTGTGTTATATATAAAAGTATTTTTTCGGCCCCTAGAAAAAAAATAGATATCAGCAGGCCGTTTATTTTAATGTACTCCGTCTAATACATTTAAGATCACATGGCATATAGTGTGCGTGTTTTATCTAATTCAATTAATTAGCATGCTATTTGTTGATTCATATAAGATTATTGATTCTCTTGACACACTGTTTTCAGACGATTTTTTTTAATTATTATTTAGAATCTTTTAAACCCATGAAAGGAGTTATGTGTAACAAAAAAGTGGGGGTGATATATAAAAGATTTTTACATGTATCTTAACACTTGCTTAGCCACGTGTAAATGGGGTTTTCTCGGGTTTTGCATCTATCGGCTCTACACTCATTACTGTTAAGTAATTGAGACTGTGTACTTCAAATTTATCTATGCCCCCCCCCCCGGTTCAAACTTAACGAGCATATCAATTGAGTAGCTTCATTGGTGTCGTACTATATATCTTTAGCATAATCAACCTTCAAACAGAAAAAATGTCGAAGTCGTCCCATATCTTTCATTCTAAACTTGTGTTCAAATTTCTTTAAGTTGGGATATTTTATCTAACAAATCTCCGGTGATGATCAAATCATCCAAGTATACGAGTACAATCGTCGTTTTCGTTCCTGTAGTTTCTATGAACAAACTTGGATTCGTTGTTCCCACAAATTCGTTGTACTTAAAGGATTCAGAAATCTTCTCGTACCAAGCCCTTGGAGATTGCTTTTAGCTACCCTGGCCGAGACCATTCTTCAAAATCTGTTAGTGGCTCCACATAGATTTCCCGATCAAGATTGCAGTACAAAAACGTGTCTTTGACATCCAGTTTCCATGGACCCAACTCTTACTCCCAAGATACCAATAAGGACATGACCGGTAGTCAACTTTGCAACATGTAAATGTCTCGTCATAATAGAGACCGTACTCTTTAGAAAAAACCCCGTGATACAAGACGGGTCTATACATCTCGACTGACCCGTCCGCTTGCTTCTTTGTTTTGTAAACTCACAATGCGCATTTTTTTTAAAAAAAAGGCGTGAGATGGTCCCTCCCATAAACCACATGGATGCAAACAATAATTTACCTTTGAGTAAATTTTATTCTTGTACTTTTCGTTCTTTCCACCCGACGATTCTTTTTTCTCGTTAGCCTTTGGTTTGTTCCATTTTGATCAAAGAATTAGGTCAAACTTTCAATTCGAGCACGGGTTTACGAACCGAGATTTCCTTCTGCCTACACGAGGCCTCATCTTCTATATTGAGATAGATGCCGACTATCTGTCTGGTAAGCAAGTTCTCAAACTCGACAATAGTCAGCTAAGAAGGCCAACCTTCCACAGCCGTGACAAAAGTTCAATATTCTAGTTCAAACCGTGGATGATGATACATTTAATCCTCAACCCCCCCGGCTCTATTAACGGTTGGACATCAAGTTCACTGATTTCTCGACAAAAGTTGTCCACTTTCGAAAACATTGGGAATCCATGTGTAAATAGAATAAGCAACAACAATTGTAAATGTAAAGTAAATAACTATGACTCCTTTCTATTTGGTAATAACCAAAATACTTAGAGAATGAGGCCCTATTCTACTAGCACAAGGCTAAAGTAGTTAGGGGTGCGTATGATCATACTTATTGATGATCAACAACAACATAAAAATAAACACTCGTGCACATAATCAATTTGAGGCATAAACAAAGATCGAGCAAATATTCGTAGGAACACATAATGTTGAATTGCAGATTTTGATAATGAGATCATAAAACAAGTAAGTTTGAATATGGTATGCATGTCACCCCCCAAAAGTATAAAAGCGTAAAAAGGGGGAGTGTGATTACTCACAAGAAATATGTAACTTGAAGGATTAGTTTGCGGTAAAACGGAAAGGTAAGTTCAATAAGCAAGACCTAGATTGAGAAGGTCTTGAGTTAGAAGATGGTCTTAAAAGCTTTAAAGTAAAATAATACTATAATTAAGATAAATAATTAGAGTTTGAGGGTTAAAGTGTAAATACATAATAAATTAAAGTAATGGTTTTTGAAAAGTAAGTTTGCTCGAAATCGAGTCTTGTTATTCTATTCATTAGTTTTACTTAACCTTTTTAAGTAAATATGTGGGGACTGGTTTAAGACAATAGTGCACGACCCCTTGTTAGATATACCAAGACAGGATTTTAAAGAGTGTTCGGTTAGTCGGTTCGGGTCTTGATAATTTTCAAGTCCGAATCCGACATTCCAAAGTAATAAATATCACGAGATAAAATATTTAAAATAAAAAATTAACTAATATTACAAGTTCTATTAAAGAGAACTCCAAACATTGATATTAAGCGAGTAGTCGGTTTTATCGGTCAAAGCTTGTTATAAGATCATGTTGGATCCGATATACCAAGTACTTTAAGAAAACATTTATAATTAGTTTGTAAAAGATCTTAAAAAGAAAATGTGAGATTCGGTGGCCCGAAACACAACTAGTGTGTTTTAAGCGAGTGAACTCGGTTTAGTTCGGTTTGGTTGGTTCAAGACTTGGTATGTGACCAAGCTTGGGTCCAACAAATCCATATTATAATAACAAATACAAAAATGTAAATGAAAGAACTTAAACACTTAAAACATACATACAACTTGTTTTAAAACAATTAAATAAAGAGTTAAACGAGAGTTCGGTTTCGTTTCGATCCTAGACTCGGTATGAGACCGAGGATGGTTATTACATACCTAATACCATGGAACTCATTAAAATAAACTTAGAAATGATAATACTGAAGTCTTACATACAATATGTTAACAATAAAGTATTTAAACAAAAGTTCGGTTTTGGTTCGGTTCTTGATTCGGAATGAAATCGAGGATGGTAACCACATACCCAAATACCATTTAACTATTAAAATGATTTAGAAACTAAACAATATTAACAAGCTCAAACAAAATTAAAGCATGAATTAAAGTTTTTAACAAGGACTATAATAGTCCTCCATGTAGCCTTGTCTAACAATACCGAAACCGACCATGGCCGGAGAAGGGAAAGCCAAGGAAACAAGGAGAATATGTATTAATCAAACGATAATAACAAACTTTAATTAACAAGAATTAGTTAGAAACAAGGATTAACATTACTTTGACCTTGAGAAGTCAAACCATCAAGAACTGAAAGATGAATACTTAGAACTTAGATTGGGGAGAGTTTGAGGTGAATGAGCAACCAACAATGGGTGAAATGGTCTTGGTTATATAGGGAAAGAGTAAGGGTTTAGGTATAATGTTACTTTCAAGAGTATGCATGCATTTCATTGGTTGAAAATGGACTAAACAAGATATAAACAAAGAAAAACGAGCTGTGCAATCTGCATGTATGCCTAGGTGTTGCGCGACCACCCTTTCCCTTTGTGGTCGCGCAGCGCGGCTCCCCTATGGGTGGAGGTTGGGCTCCAGCATGTATGCCTAGGTCCCTAAAGTTCGTTTTGAGTCGTTTTTGGCCATAAAAGGGTGTTTTAAGGTATCGAAAAGGACGTTTCACGATCCAACAAGTGTGAAACAAATTTATAACTTTAAAACCCTTATTTTTATTAATAACAAAGAATCCAAAAGATTAAACGGTTCGGGTTTTCCGTACAAGAACAAATACGATTAAACCGAAAATGACGATAGTATCGGTACCAGTACGATACCGACAGTCAATTATTTTTGAAATACCAAAACCGAAACTGTAGTAACACAACCAAAGAGACTGGAACTAGGGTTTGATTGGAACTGATAGTGTATAATCAACTGGAACTAGGGATGAGATTTTTCTATCGATCGACGGGAAGATTGGAAGATATAAGGAAGTTAGGTTTTAAAAAGCGCGGGTACTTTAATTCATGAGTGTTCGAAACCAATAAAAGTCCCTGCATATTCTAAACTAACGAATACCGAGTACCTATAATATCCGCAAGTACCCGTACATAAAATCATTGAAACTGGGTACATGTAATACCCGTACTGAATAGACAGGTATGAATACCAGTACATGTGCTGAAATTGGATACGGATACTCGAGAAAAAAAAATCTCATCCCTAATTCTTCCCTTATTGCCTGACTATTAACCGGTACTGCTATAGTTGTATCACGAGGCTAATGTAAAAAAACAAATAATTATTGTACATGTGTTCGGTATTAAATACACAGAACATTAGATATTCTAAATTTTAGACCATCTCCAATGGGTGGTTTATGTTGGTTCAAACCAACCTAAAAACCACCTAAACCATTGGAGTGGTAGGTTTGAACCAAAAACTAATTTTTGATGTTTGATTTTTCAAACCACAAAAAACCACCAATTGTGGGCCCCAACATCACATCTTTCACCACACAAACAAAAACACACACACACACACACAAACACACACACACACATATATATACACACACACACACACACATAAATATATATATATATATATATATACACCCATATTTATATAAATATTTTAATATTTATTTAAAAATGATGTATTATTTTGTTGTGAATTTTTTTCGTGACGGCTAGTTTAATGGTTAATTTTTTTAACGGCTAGTTTTTTAGCGATTCTATTATCTATTTTATAACACTTAATTTGAATAAAAGAACATGACAAGAAGTCCTAGAAAAAAAAACATAATAAGAAGTCATTGTAAATTATGTAACAATTTTTTTGTTTTTCTATTTGTTATATTTTAGTTAATCTATTTTTACTAAAATTTTATTATATTGCTATTTATTTAAATAAAAACTATAAAAATAAAATATTTTATAATATTGTGAAATTTTTATTTAAAGTAAAGGTAAAAGTAAGTGATGATGTGAAAATATAAAGATGGTTTGATAATGTGTATTGTTAGAGTAAAAAATGTGGTTTTTAAAAAAGCTGATGTGACAGTGATGTGACTGGTTTAAATAAAAAACTGTTGAAGATGGTCTTATAGGCCAATGAACTTAAAAGTTTTTTAGAAGTATCTATGGTAAATATAATCCCAACATGGATGGATGATTTATTTATATATTGGATTAATTGAATAAAGATTAAATAAATGGAATCCTGAGAGAGATGGAGAGGCTGCTAGCAATTTAAAATTTAAAAATATATATATATGTTGTGTTTCGTTTGAATTACGTCAAAAAGATCGAAGACGTTGGACTACTATAATTGTCAATATTTAAGTTGAACTTTTATAGTACAACATTGAATAAACAAATATTTATGGTGGTTAAAAGGTTACTGTCTCTTTGAGTGTGTGTTAACACTTTCAACAAGTTCACGGATCATATAAAAGTACCACCGACTAGAAAGAGAAAATACTGTACACTTCACCCGGTTTAGCTCGTACCTAAATACTATAGATTCAAATACCTAAAATTGGGCATGTGGATTAGCAACTAAAACTCTAAATACCATAGGTTCCAATAGAAACGTAAAACGTTGACAGAGAAGAGAACATATGGACAACTGATGACATGACAAAGGATATCTTACGCTAGATTTGACGTGGCAGGGACGCGATAAAATGACTAGATACGTTCTGGAATTTGATTAGATAAAGAAGAAACTGTCTTATAATGTCAGAAGTTGTTTTTCACGTTACAAATGAGTTTAAATTTACAGGCAATACAAATAGCCGAAACATTATGTTTAGACTTAAATAAAATGAATAAAAACCAAGAGTTTATAAAAATAAAACCTAAATTATTAAAATGTCTTATGATTATCAATATTAATGAGTTATGGATCGTTTTTAATCTTCTGGCACATTCTCATGATCATCGGTCCACAAACGAGTCGCTCATCCAAATTATCGGTCCTGTGTCACTCTTCTTCATTTAAAAAGAAGCCGTCCAAGCTCGAATACGTTTTCTTCATCATCACATTTGGTTTCACATTTTTTCCCATTAATTATCAGTACCCTCAAGTATGAACACATTATTGAAGCCACTAGTTTCTTCTCCTTATTCATTTATTTTATTATTCATTTTTACGCTTAACGCATCTTCATCATGTTAGCATCTTTTGTCACCTCGAACATTATATGGTTGGAGTTTCTTTACACTTGTCGTCAAGCTTTATATCTTCATGTGTTGTGAGACTCATCAATTTCAACATTGGAGCTAGAGGTGCGCAAACCATGTTTTTCAGGAACCGTGAACCGGGTAGTAACCGATTCTAGGCTTGATCGACAAAGTCAAGAACCGTGTCGGGTAAGAACTGATCTAAGTATTGTAGGGTTTTGGAACATTTTTCAGAGTTATGGTCGTGTCGGGTCCGGGTTTTGACCGGGTAGGCGGGTAGATATGGAATCGATTATGGTGGGTTCGGGTCCGAGTACGATTTCCATGAGAAATTGAAACATGGTCCTTATCCACGGGTCGAGTATTACCCACAGATCAAGTATACAGGATCCAGTTCTGGGTCGGGTACACCCATATAGGATCCAGAGCCTGTTTTATACCCGCCTCTATTTAGTCAACATAATGAACATACTTCTCATCAAACATAGAGTAGAAGTAAGAGAGGTACTTCATGTTGACAAGATGCTGATAGCTACGACTGGTGCTATCACCGCCATCTTAACCTATAGTGGGATGCATAGTAGCACTGTCACACCCCAAACCACGGCCTAGGCGTGTGACAGGAATGTTGGTATCCGTTTTTGTAATTAAATCAGAGTTACGGGTTAAGTGCGGAAAATATATTAGCGTGGATTAATATTTACAAATCAAATAGGGGATTATAAAATACTCGTTTAAAGTTTACAAAAATTACTTGTTTATCAAACCACAATTTACATATTGTAAAGTTTATCAAAAGGATCTGAGCCATCAGATCATCTACCATCAACTTCGATTCTTCAAGCGCGGAAATCTTCGTTACCTGTAAAAATGTTTGAAAATACGTCAGCAACACATGATGGTGAATAAGCTAACGCATAAAATATTTTATTTACTTAATTACCCCTCGCGACATAACTTAGGTCCGGCCCACCGTGGCTTAGGAATAATCAAGTTAAAACAAAACACAATTATAAACTTAGCTCTACTCGAAACCGCTCAGCAAACACCGTAGCGTTCGATATAACTTAGATACCATCAGTATACACATGATTACCCTCACTCGGACGTAACTTATGTCACACCCCGACCAAAGGCGGCGAAACATGCCAAGGTGTAACGATTGCCCATAAGCACATGACACTAATTAAAGAGACAATATTTAACAAACTCATTTCATATCACAACATCGAAAAAGTCACATAAAAAAATTCACAACAAGTCATAAAAAAATATAACAAAATATAGCAAATCAAAAATTGTTCATTTTTGCTAATTTCCTAGAGGTATTTGTGACGTTTTCTCCACAAGCTCCATAATCAACCAAGATTTAAACCTGTAACATTTCATAAAATAAAGTTGATCAACACAAAGGTTGGTGAGCAATTCATAGATTTTGAACAATATGTATATAATAAGAAAAGCCACAATCTTGTATACGAAACAACAAATAAATAGCAATAATTTGGATAATATGAGGTCGCTAATAAGAATACATTAGCGGCACCGTCTATAAGAGAATACCAAATAGATTCGGATTTCGTGAGGTCGTTAATAAGAATACATTAACGGCACATTGCTATAAGAGAATACCATATAGTTCATGGATTTATGATTTAACCCTACAAAGCGGTAAACGCATAAGCACGTAATCATGTAAGCATCAAACACCACATCGAGCATTTATTTAAATAAAGTATACAATAACGTTTGTGGTTTAAGACTCAAGTATAAAGCATTTAATTTGAATAAATATGAAATGTCACCCCCAAAACAAAAGATAGAAAACGGGGGATGAATGCACTCACGTTCAAGTATAAAACTTGATCGGCAAAAGATGAATAACCTGGTGGATAGAGTTTAACGAGCAAGGCCTAAATAAAAATAAAAGCCTTGAATTAAGAAGGTTGTTTTGGAAATTCTTTAAAATAAAAGACAAGAAGTGTAAATAATTAAAGTAAGGGTTTAAAATGTAACTATTAAAGAATTTATAATAGTAACCCTTTAAAATGTAAGTTTACTCGAAACTAGATTAAAGTATCTAACCTTATTATTTACTTAACCTGTGTTAAGTTAGGTGGGTAAAATGCAAGAACGCAAGTTACTTTGGGACAAAGATACTAAAACGGGTCTTTAACGAGTGTTCGGGTTGTTGGTTCGGATCTTGACAAATGGTCAAACCCAAAGTCAACTTTCCAAAATATTAATTGTTATGAGATAACTTATTAAAATTAAGTAAGACTTAACCAAGTATGTAGATCTATTGTTTTAGAACGTACGTTAAGCGAGTGTTCGGTTTTGTCGGTCCAAACTATGTTATGAGATCAAGTTGGATCCAACATTTCCAAGTACTTAAGAAAATAATTAAAATCAGTTTGTAAACTATTTTTAAAGAATATGCAAGTCTTGATAGCTAAAAACACCCTTGTGTGTCTTAAGCGAGTAAAAATCGGATTGGTTCGGTTTCCATCTCACAACAAGTTCATAGATGGATTACACATACCCATATATCATAGATATTGTATAATAATACACAAATGAAAATATTTAAGTTCTACAACCAAAACGTCAACAACAAGTCATTTTAACAAAAGTCCGGTTTGGTTCGGTTTTCACCTCACAATGAGTTGATAGATGGTCTCCACATACCCAAAACCTGTAAATGTGACTAACAAACTAAAATAAGCATAAGTTAAGCATGGTTAGTAAGCAATAATAATGTTAGAGTGTTAGATGCGGAAAATCTATAACAAGGACCACGTAAGTCCTCTATGAAGCCTTGCCTTACAAGGTCCGAAACCTCACCGACCGGAGCCGGAGAAGCAACTACCAAAGGTAACAAGGGGTGTATATCATATATATGTTGTGCCACCATAAACAAGTATTAGTAAAGTTAGTTGAACAAATTAGAAAGAAAGAAAAAACTTAGTTTGACATTTGGAAGTCAAACCTTCAAGAACACTAAGAAAATAACAACCTTGAATATATGGAATTTGAGAGATAATTTGGAGATGTAGCAAGAGTAAAATGAAGAAGATGGGTGTATATATATAGGAAGGAGTGAAGGGTTGGTATAAAGATTCTTTTAGGTTTGCATGAAAATGGGTATGTTTAAATGGTCAAACAATGCTAATAGAACAAATATAAAAATCCAATATTTTATATTTTTTAAATGACAAAATCCAATATTTTATAAATTTGAAATGTTCGGGTTTTAAACGGGTCGGTTTTACATAACAAAAGTGACCCGAAATTGACGAATGTCACAGTATCTCCTACTTTAGGAAATTTTGTCTCGAAATTAAGACGAAGACGATGATGCAAACAAATGTGGAAAATTATCTTTCGTTGTGTCTTCTCGTTCCCAAGTGAATTCCGTGCCATGCCTTGATTCCCATTGAACTTTAACTAACCGAATACGACTACGCTTGGTTTTCTTCTCGTTGCGATCCATGATCTCAACGGGTCGTTCAACCATGATCATCGATTCATCGACCTGTACTTCGTCGAGAGGTATATAGATATTACCCTCGGCTAAGCACTTTTTAAGATTCGAAACAGGAAATGTCGGATCAACACCGGCAAGTTCTTGCAGTACATTACGTGAATATCGACCTTCGGCCACACGTGGTCTGGGCGATTTGCCACACTTCGGCTTAAATGTGTGGCTAAAAGGTCTTTGACCATGTTTGAAAACCTTCCAGAATGTTTTGGCCACACATATTATTCTTCATGTGACAATTCTATACCTACTCAGGTACTTTTCGCCACACCTTTGAAAAAAACTGTGACAAAAACTAGCCACATTATAAAAAAGTGTGGCAAAATGTGACCTACAGTCATAGTTGTTTGATCTTTGATACATGTGACCAAAATCACATGCATTAGCCACAAACTGTGACATTTAACTAGCCACATGTTTTAATAGTGTGGCCAAATGTGACAAACGGCTACTGTATTGATAAGAGATGTGTCTAAAAGGTAAAAGATATAGCCACTTATATTCGTTGTGTGACCTAATGTCACATTTTCTAGCCACATTTTTAATAAAGTGGCGAAATATGACGAATAACCATTGTATTTATTAGTAATGTGGCTAAAACGATTAAAATATATGGCCACTTATACGAGGTTGTGTGACCAAAGAGTAGTTTACTTTTATTTTTCGTAAGTTTTTTATTGTCATGGATACACTTATTATGTGTGGCTATAGGTGATAAATTGTCACACTTAAATATTTTTAAGTGTGTCCAAATGTAATTAATGGCCACCTATAGGAGGTTGTGTGACCAAAGAGTAGTTTACTTTTATTTTTCCTAAGTTTTTTATTGTCACGGATACACTTACTATGTGTGGCTATAAGTGATAAGTTATCACACTTAAATATTTTTAAGTGTGTCCAAATGTAATTAATGGCCACTTATACGAGGTTGTGTGACCAAAGAGTATGTTAGTTTTATTTTTTATAAGTTTTTTATTATCACAGATACACTTATTATGTGTGGCTATAAGTGAGAAATGGTCACACTTAAATATTTTTAAGTGTGTCCAAATGTAATTAATGGCCACTTATAAGAGGTTGTGGACCAAAGAGTATGTTAGTTTTATTTTTTCTAAGTTTTTTATTGTCACATATACACTTATTATCTGTGGCTATAATTGATAAATGGTCACACTAAAATATGTTTAAGCGTGTCAAAAATGTAATTAATGGCCACACGTTGATTTGACGAATGGCGACGTCATCATTGCCTTTACAGTTTCTTGTGCCGCCAAATTCAAATTGTCAGGGCGATGTACCGGCGGTTTCCGATGGTGTTTAAATACCAGTCACAATCACAATCACAATCCACAATCACAATCACAATCCATAATCAGAATCCACTATCACACTCATAATCCACCTTTCTTCCGATTATAATTTCCGATAATGGCTGCAGCTTGGCTCGAACGTGCACCGGGTGCTCAAGCCCCCATCTATTACCACCCCACATTTTTCACGATACGATTCCACTTTTTTTCCGGCGCCTTCCGGAGGAATCAAAGGGTGAGGTATATTGACTATGTCAACCCTCAAACCTTCACGTACCAACACTGAAATTATTTCAGCACTGAAATGGTAGTGCCGAGAATCGAGGTGGCCTACATCGAGTTGAACGACTTGGAGCACTTCAAGGCAGTGTCCGTTTATGGGACGTTCCGTTCTTAGGTGAACCTTCGCCTCCATAGGCTTAGGGACTCCACCTACACCTCCGATGGCATGTACGAGAGGGTCACGCCCTCTCATACTCCAAAGGAGAATCCGGATGTGGATTCGGATACGGAATCTACAGGGAGGTCTACGATGGATGTCGATGTAGTTTCTGAGACGGAGTCGGATGCTAGGAGCTAGTTATAGTTTTATGTAATTTTTGGTTTTCTATATTAATGTAAATGTTATTATTGTAATTTTTATATTTTGGTATTAATATGTTTATGTTATGTGAATTGATTAATCATATTAATTTTTTTTAATACATAATCACTTATATTATGTGAATGTTATTATTAACTGTAAAGCGTGGAGCGTTTCCAAAGCGTGATATATATAATTGGTGGCTGAAATTTAATGACTGGTTTTTTTTAATACCTAATCACTTATATTATGTGAATGTTATTATTGTAAATGTTATTATTAACTGTAGAGCGTTGAGCGTTTCCAAAGCGTGATATTATCAACTAGGAGTTATTATTGTAAATGTTATTAATTATTAACTGTAAATGTTATTATTATATTTTGGTTTATGCGTATGTATAGCATATTGGATGTCGTTGTTTTTAATTAACTTTAAAATAGATGTTAGTGTGATTGAATAACAAAATAGACCTAAAATTTAATTTTTGGTAGTTGAGACAGTAATTTATTGTAGCTCAGTTGATTTGTAGCGTATCTAGTAAGACATACTAGTTTTTTTTATTTTAATTAACTTGAATGTAGGCTATTATTACATAAATATATTTCC
Source organism: Bidens hawaiensis (assembly GCF_021521415.1). Lineage (NCBI taxonomy): Eukaryota > Viridiplantae > Streptophyta > Magnoliopsida > Asterales > Asteraceae > Bidens > Bidens hawaiensis. Next base: position 44,139 of record NW_027500901.1, read on the forward strand.
AAAATTTTTAACAGGTATTAAAAGCGTACAAAGCGTGTGATTTACTAGTTTTTTTTACTTTAATTAATTTGAATGTAAGCTATCATTACATAAATATATTTCCAAGATTTTGGATATGTAGTAGGTATAAATGTAATTAATTTCCAAAAATAATTAGCTTCTGTGCGTTTCCAAAGCGTGTGGAAACCATTTTGACAGGTAGTATGCAGTTATAGTGTGTTATACACTCAACAACCAACTATATAACAACAGAGACTTTAATGACTGCAATAAAACTGGTGACTAAAATTTATTACACTTCTATATATGTTATGTGAATTCCAAACTTGGCCAAGCAGAAAAAATCTAAGGTTTCCACATATCTTAAACTTCCCAAAGATCTTAGATTTTGATAAAATCCTTTCCAAAACTCAATGCCATCACCAAATCTTAAATCTAAGGTTACTGGTGATGGCATTGAGTTTGGAAGCGGTTTTTCAAAACTGAATTTTATTTGTTCAAAGGCTTCTTCAAAGTCTGAAGGGTACAATTTTGGTATGCAGGTTAGTGAAAAGAAGGGCATAATGGTCTTTTTTTTTATAAAATGAGTTGATAATGTTTTGCAGGAAACCAGCTGTTTAAAAGTATGTTGAAACATAACCAAATAGAGGTTGTGGAAGAAACAAAACCATCAGACGAGAAATGATGACTGTCACCGAACACCCTAGACAACATGATGCATTTTTGGGCTTTCTTTGTATTAATGTAACTTTGATATCGCACGAGTTAGTTATGAGTGTAATGACTTTATTGATCTTACTATGGTACACTACAAGTCAATTGTGACTTTTGTCGATGTAACATGATGTATGTTTGAACTTGACACCAATTGACCAAAATAGCCAGAAGATGAAATGAATTCAACAAACCGGCCTGTACGTATAAGTAGTAATAGTATTAAAAACAACCAATATTTCTTTAGTTTGAATTAATAAGTACAAAATAAAGAATGGTGATATCATGTATCACAGCTGTATTTAAACATTATTTACATCTAACTAGCCAAACGAACACAACTGCTGGGTTGACAACCCCGACATCGGTGTCAATCTCCATTACGAATAGTTGTAGGCTTTTTCCCGGGCCTCTAGTAATCATCCGGGGACTCATTACGAAGAAGTTGATTTGGTTTGTACAAGTGGCAATGTATTACCCTCATGTGGGAAAGTTACCGTACTAAATTCCTCATTGACCTCGTCATACGAATGCCTATAATTCTTGGGGTGGAGTCATGAGGACAACATGCTTTTTTCTATCCAGCTGATCTTGAACATAAAACACCTGCCGTGCTTGTGAGGCCAATATGAACGGATCATCATTGTGGCCAAATTTGTTTAGGTCGACCGACGTGTAACCAAGAATATCATGTTTGACATGTTTACGGTCAACCCATTGGCACATGAAGACCGGAATTCTTTTAGTATGATAATCTAGGACCCATATCTCTTGCAAAACCCCAAAATAAAAGTTTTGTCCATACGTCACCACGTCTTTTTTGATGTGCATGTCATCTGCCTCTACACCAACCCCGCTGTTCTGGTAAACTCTACCATCGTGAGATTTTGTACGAAATTCAAAAACGTTGATGTCGTACGAGTCGTATTTGTAAACGTTGCGGTGTGCTCCGTGTGCAATCAACTTTACGGTTTTCGATACAGAACCTGGGGAGCCCGCTAGCTCTCTTTCAACCTGAATTTCATTACAAGGATTAGATTCTTCACCTACATTGCAGAAACTATAAAGAATTTTAAAAATTATAGAAGACTTAATAAATGGATCTACCTTGTCGCGTAACCAGTCACCAAACTTTAAAGTATGCTCCTTCTCCAGCAATGCTTGTCGTTTACCAGGCATTTGGTTTTTCAAAGAGGTCTTGTGTTGTCTGCAAGTAGGAGTATAATATATTATGAATTAATATATATATATATATATATATATATATATATATATATGGATGCAGTTACTGTACGCTAATGGCTTAACGTACGGTATATTCTGATTTAATATATGGGTGCGTTTGCTGAGCGTTTAAGTTTTCTATATACAGTAACTGCACCCTATATATATATATATAATTTAGAGTATATATGTTAGTAATACTTACTCGATATACGGCGCTATTTCAGGCGTATTCTGCAGCACATAGAAATGTGCTCTCTTGAAAAGATCAGGAGAAACTTCAACTGATTTAACGCCTGTGACAGGAATTGTCTCCCCATTATCATCATGCTTATCATGTGGAATACCAACAGTACTCTTGATGTTTTTTGGTATTCGCTCAGAAACTCGATTGTTTCTTCCGCAATGTTCTCCTCAGCAATGCACCCTTCTAGATAAGTTTTGTTTCGCACATGCCCTTGATAACCTTCATACACCTTTCAAAGGGATACATCCAACGAAAGCATGGTGGCCCACATAATTTTATCTCTCTTACAAGGTGCACGGTTAAGTGAACCATGACATCAAAAAATGATGGCGGAAAGTACTTCTAGTGTAACTATTTGCTCTTCCTGCATCTTATCAAGCTCTTCTACAATGATTTCTTTGCTACAAATTGACTTGAAAAAAAAACAAAGCCTGATTATAACATTTCTCATTGGTTCTGGCATGATGGACCGTATTGCAAGGGGCAGAAACTGTTGCATAAGCATGTGATATTCATGTGATTTAAGGCCTTGTAGCTTCCTTTCTTTAAGATTCACCAAACTAGAGAAGTTAGAACAATACCCTAGTGGAGCCTTCAGTTTATACAGTGTTTCAAGAAACATGTCTTTTTCTTGCGCTGATAATGTGAAGCATGCTGCAGGCAGTTCTGTATTGTTGCCTTTTGCTTTCGCTTCCAACTCCTTTTTAATCCCTAAAAACTCCAATTCCTTTCTTGCTGCCAATCCGTCTTTTGTCCTACCGGGAATGTTCAGCAACGTCCCGACAATACTTTCTGCCACATTCTTTTCAACATGCATCAAATCAATACAATGTTGGACAGGTAAATACTTCCAATAGCTGAGACGTTGGTACCATATGTTGAACTTCTTCCAATATTGGTGCGGCGTTGTGTTATCCCTTTTCCTCTTACTACCACTTAGGGATTCAGATCCCTTTCCCCGTTCATTGTTAATGTTTTTGACCTCGTCGTATATCTCTTCCCCTGTCATAGGCTCTTTAGCGGTTCTCATCTCCTCTTTTCCGTTGAACGTCTTTGTTTTTTTTCTGAAAGGGTGGTCATGTGATAAATACCTTCTGTGGGCAGCATAACTCTGCTTCTTTGTGTGATAAAGTCGAACACACTGAGTGTCGCCCCGACACACCACACAACCTTTGAATCCACTGTAAGGGAAACCACATAGTGTACCAAGAGCAGGGTAATCATTAATCGTCCATAACACAACTGCACGTAGTGTAAACATTTCCTGTTTATATGCATCATATGTTGGCTCCCCGACCTCAAATAAAGATGCTAGATCGTCAATTAAAGGCTGTTAAAACACATCAATATTGTTTCCTGGCACTCCGGATATTAATAAGGAAAGCATGATGAATTTTCTTTTCATACACATCCAAGGTGGAAGGTTGTAAATGACTGCTAAAACAGGCCAGACACTGTGGTTTCTGTTGCCTCTATGTACGTCGACCCCATCAGTGCAAATCCCTAGACGAAGATTTCTTGGATCGCTTCCGATGGTATCGGAGTACCTGTCATCTATGGATTTCCATGCTGGTGAATCTGATGGGTGGCGTAAAACACCGGGTTTAATTGGTACTCGTGGCGTGCCATGTTAAATTCTCTGTTGTGGTCTTTGATTGAAACAGGCGCTTGAATCGTGGAATAATGGGAAAGTACCACAGTACCTTAGCGGCCGTGTTTATGTAAGTTTTGTTAGTCTTCTCATCCACCTTCCACCTTGACTTGTTAAAACTGGACATGCTTCCAAATCCTTGTAATCCTTAAAGTAAATAATGCAGTCATTGATACACACATGTATCTTTTCGTATCCTGAGCCCATTGCCTTCATCATCCTTTTGCCCTCATACATATTATTTACCATTTCGTTATCTACAGGTAGCATCTTTTTCAACAATTTCAGAAGTTCATCAACGAACTTATGAGATACCCCATGCTTGCTCTTCAAGTTTAGTAGTTGTACTAATGCAGACAACTTGGTGAAGTCAAGACATCCTTTATATAGGGGCTTCTCAGCGTCAACAAGTAGTTGTAGAAACTGTTGATACTTCTTGTCGCCTTTGAAAGTGTCTTTTGTAGCATTTACCATTTCTACAGTTTCACAGGCATCTGTTGGAATGTTGGTGTCAACAAACCCAATATTATTATCATAATTAGTTGGAATGCAAGTGTAGGAAAACCCAGTATTATTAACATTACTTGGAATGTTGGTGTCGGTTTCTCCATGTTTTATCCAAGTAGTATAACTCTTATCAATTCCAAACCTGTACAAGTAATGTTCTACATCGTCTACACTAAGAGATACGTGGTTCACACACCGAACACATGGACATGAAATAGAAATTGGTGGTGATGTCTCCTTCCAATTACGAACTGCAAAATGTAGAAATGCCTTAACACCATCTTTATATGCTTTACTGCACCTGTCGCCTACTGACATCCAAGACTTATCCATCTTCCAAGAAATTTTTTATTAACCGTGTCATCAATGATATATATATATACACACACACACTAATTAACGCCAAAAAATGTAACCAACTAATTAAAATCAAAAATATTTGGTACTCACCTGAGATTAGTGAAGCTGTTTGGTAGGATTTATATTGATGAGAGTTCAATAAATACACTAGCAGATCATTTATTAGGGTTTGGTGAGATTTTATTTGGTTCAATAAATACTAAATGATTTGGGAGTCTTCCAGAAGATAACTCGATTTATTGGCGGGTAAAAATGAAAATTTTAAACTTCTAAATTTCGTTATATAAATATTAGAAGAGGTTCTATTACGTTCTCAGGGTGTAGCTCAAACGGTTGATGCGCTTGTGATTAAACATAGATTGCAAATACCGCGGGTTCGAAACTCTGGAGGGGACATATTTTTATTAATTTTTTATAATAATCTCTTTTCAATGAAATAAATACACTGTGATTTTGAAAACACTCAAACTAACCTACTCATTAAAAAGCCCTTAAATCCGTTCAGAAACATAAAAATACATCATAATAGCTGGTCTAAAATCATAACAAAGTTTCTTAGCTTTTAGTTACAAAACTAATTAAAATCCTTAAAAACAACAAGAAGCAAATAAAATACAATATCTTCACTTTTTTTTTCCTGATTCAATCAGTGAAGCTACACTCCTTGCAAGTTGATCCTCTAATGACTTATTTGCCCTTATCAAAATAGGAATTATGTCTATACATCTTGTGCACACATCAGATCTTGTGGACGAAACACAATCAGACCAAGTACAGAAATCACAATTTTTGCCCTAAGTTAAAATTTATAGAGTTTAGGGTCAACAATTGTAGATGAATTCCAACTTTATTTGCAATTTCACTAACCTGAGATGCACAATTGTAGAACCTTCGACCTGGATTTTTGGTGGTCCTTGATGTTCTTAGAATGGCTTCTTGACCACAAAAACAATAAACCTGAGATCGATTGTTACTGGATGTTGTGGTCCGCGATGAGGTTTCTTCCATGGTGAAAAAGGAGTTTTTATTGAAAACAAAACTAGATATATAAGTATATATATATAGGAGGGTTTAGAAAGGAGTTGTTGTACACATGCGTGTTACCAGTGTTTTAGGATAT
>NW_027500902.1:0-39187 GCF_021521415.1 Bidens hawaiensis
TCTAGGCTAGCAGCTCACTTTTATTTATTTGATTATTTTAATTGTTTCTATGATCTTATTCGAATTCAATCACAAACTAGTAAAAAACACACAGTAAATGACCAAACAAAACCCTTTCCTATGAAACAATCAACAAGGGAAATGTGAAACAGTAAACCTAAGAAAATAAAACCAAGTAATCATATGCATCAATTTAATCAAACTTAACAATTTACTTAAGACATAAAATCCATCACGAAAATAATCCCAATCAAAATCAAACCAAACAAAGGTTCATCACAACCTAGTTAATTTATAAAGTTTAGCCTTGCATCATGTAATCAAAATCAAACAAAGTAAATAAATACGAAAACATGGTGAAATAATAAAGAACGGAAAATCAAATGTGATAAAACCCGTAATCTTCACTCTTGAATGTCTAACTCTTCACCGGATGCTCTCTTGACTTCAAAACCGCCAAGAATCTCGAATAATAGCTCTCATAAACTCCAAATTCATCTGGTGGCTGTAGGTTATTTTTCAGGTTAAGGTTAGGGATGTTTATATACTGAAACAGGCCCAACACTGAAAAAAACAGGTAACTGTCTGGATTTTCTTGGTCTAGGCACCGCATGGCCATGGTATGCCCCCATGGTCGCGCTGTGCAGCGCACGGGAGTAGGAGGCCGGCTCGACCGGCCTGGTCTGACCAGTTCTCCTTTCTGTTCCTTACTGACGCGTTTCGGCTTTTCGTTTTGGCTCGTTTCGACTCGTTTTTCACTCTTTTTGATCACGATCAACTCCAAAAACCTACAAAACCTAATAATGTTAGTAGTATACAAATCTTGACTAAAAACGAACAAAAATGAATTAAATATTAAATAAAATATACATGGAAAACATATATATTTAGTATTATAATATCGCCACACTTAAATTTTGCATTGTCCCTAATGCAGGCACGAAAACACGACTCAATAAAAATTATAAACAAAAACCTAAAATACAATGGAAAAGACTTAGCTGGGTAATATGTGAGACTGTCAATGTGTCAGTCTATTTCCATGGGTACTTTCCTTACCGACCGCTCACCATGATTTAGCAACTCATTCTCTCTTTCTGAACGGACACGACCACTCCTCTTGACATACCTAAGTGACATCAAACACAATATCTAGAAAATAAAGGTTACTCATAAGTCTCAAATAGTCACCATACTCCAACCCTCCTACCAACCAACTAGTCTAGAATAATATCAATACAGACCAAATAAAATAAAAAGCATCATAAAAAGAAAAATAAATAGATAAAAGATACAAACTCCCAAAGCTAGTGCGTCATCACCACACTTAGTCTTCTTCTTCTTCTTCTTCTTCTTCTTTGTCACACCCCAACCTACGGCAGAAATGCCGGGGCGTAACTGATTGTCACAGCTCTCAAGGTTACTATCATGCGACATTATTTAAATGACAATATCTATTAATTAAATTAAGTTTACAAATAAATAAAATACAAACAAACACATAATCCATAATCATACAACTTATATCACAAATGATCTTTATTAATTATTTTCTAACTTAAATTATTCACTAAGTCTTCACCAACCTGCATTAAATTTCTACGATAATCTGCATATGCGTATAAAATAGAATTTTGTCAACAACACATGTTGAGTGAGCAACACACCAGTTTAAATGTACATAATATATATATATATATATATATATAAGTAAGTAAGTAATAGCAACAAGTCATATGACAAGTCATATGAGAATAACAAATTAACCAAATGAGCAAGTATAACTGATATGTCAAGAAGCACAAAGGCTAATGACTGGCGTATGATCATACTAGACTGAGATTATGTTTGACCTCTCCGAATGCGGAAGCATATAAAGCAAGTAAGCACATAAACAAGTAAGGTATAAGTTGTTAACACATAAGACAATAGTTACAGTTTTGAGTATAAGTATATATAAGAAATATAATTTACGCATACGTCCCCAAAACGTGGAAAACGAGTAAAAAGAGAGGAATGTGGTACTCACCTTAGTAGACAAGAAAACGCGAATAAATATGGTACGATGGTTAAGTAACGTCACGCTCGAGGTGTATCAAAGAACAAATCCTAAGTAGTAAAGGCACATCCTAACAAGTTTGAAAACGAAGAATACGACAAATCAAAGAATAGACTAATAGAGAATCGAGATATTAACGGTTATTTGCAACAATAATTAGATCACATTTATTACTTATTTAGATTGCTCATTTTTAATTCAAAATTAAGAATAAATAACAGTGTATAAAAATACATATTTATACAAACAATTATATTTAATCTATATCTATATTACATTATAATACATATAGGCAACCTTTCACCTTCCTATACTGACGCCATAACATTAATGGTCTCTAACCTCCGGCTTCCAAAACTATCCCGGCCGGCAACTTCAATCCAACCGACAACTTCAATACTTTGTTTTAATTCATCAACATACTTACTCTTTCCATACGTTACAGCCTTCAGCCTTCAACAATCAATTTCTTACAATTGATGATGTTAGTTTCCAATTGTTATATTAATTGTTCAGGCCAAACTTCGTCGGACTCACAACACCAGAGCATCCCAACTATTGAAGGTTTGGCGGTTACAGACGCATCATTGAAGAAATCGACGGATACTTTACCCTGCCATCCTTTAATAACCACATTTCCTACCCTCTGTCAATGGAATCACCAGCGACAACCTAGCATCGAACAACAATGATGAATAATTGTAGACAACGGTGGTGGAAGGGTGGTTAGGTTAGGGGACGAAAGCAGCGAGAAGTTTTTTGTATGTGAAGAGGTAGGTCCCAGCAGAGCCCAGTTGGACCCGCAAGACTCACCTTGAACAGGGACGTCTGCGCAATGACCAACTGCTCCAGCAGGACCCACCATGCTCAAAGAACCTTACGCGCAGTACGCCAGCTGTACCCGCAGGGAAAGCCTCCCAATGGTGAAGTACCCCGCCTGTTCCCGCAGCTGCGGATACAAGCCATCAGGGAAGGCTACCCGCACTAACAGCTAGGCTACACGCACAAGGCATTAGCTACTTCAGTAGTCACATGAAGGAATGAGCAAGGCGGGAATACTCCCGCCCAAATGAGCCAGTCCGTATGCTTCTGGAAGGTCTTTCGTACTATACCTACTAAGGTATGGGCGGAACAGACAAATTGACCAGAGCAGCCCATGAACCAATCACATGGTGATAGCTCACCGACAACAATACGAGGAGGAGCACCCTCTAGTACTGTTTGTCACTGTTAGCCGCTGCCTACTCACCAACCCTTACGAGGGGACGTGCGCAGCCTACAGTTGGTGGAACAGTGCGTAGCCGGCAGTAAAGGAACAGTATACAGCCGACCTTTACTGTTGGCCGTAGCCTACCCACCAACCAGCATGGCCTGTTCGTAGTCCACTGTTGGTGGAACAGGAATACTATTCAGCCGGCAGTACCTTCTAGGAAACCTACCTTCGGCTATAAATACTCCAACACCTTGGAATGGTAAGGACATCATCTGATATCTCAATCTTATCTAGCAATCTCTTAATATACACTATATTCAGAACAATCTAGTCTGATTCTCACGCCGGAGGGTGGTCACAAGGAGGAACCCCCCCCCCCCTTCTCAGTGACGAGCTTACGGTGTCTGTTTTGCAGGTCCCCTGAAGAACAACTTTCTGCTAGACCTCATCCTCGTGGGAAACATTACTTAACCCCCAGATTATCTATAATCTGTCCAGGGTTCACTTAGTGTTTCTTCATTGGCGCCATCCGTGCATAAAAAGCTAGAACTAATTCTTAGTCTTTTCAAAGTTTCTGAAGAAATGGTTAACGTTACTCCGGTCCCAAGACCAGTAAGTGACCAAGAAACCCCGGTGACCACAACCCCAGTAACTGGGAACACCGGCGGTTATACAAATCTTACGAACACTACCCCGGCTACCCAAGCCGGGGCAAGTGCAGTAAATATTCCACTGGGGTTCACTGATGCCCAGTTGGAAAAACGAACAAGGGTCCCTCGCCAAACACTAGATCAAGTGAAGGCGTGGGCCGAAGCACGTCAAAGAGAGTTCCAAGCTGAATTGGATGAACGCTTGCGTTCAGTTCAACAGGCTGACGAATTCGGCAGTACTCGCCAACACCTCAATATGAACAGTGAGTGCGAGTACTCAGACGACAAGAGGGAAGAATCCGATACCGACGCAAACCCTCGCCATAAGGCGAAAGGGAAGCGTAAGGAAACGGACTTCCAACCAAAAAGGAATTTTGGGGAAGCTTTTAAACCAACAAATGCGGAGAGAAACCCGTGTGACTTCTCCAAAACCTTTAGACCAACTGCTACAAACGCAGGAAAGTCAAAGTTCGCAAGGGACATTGCGGAAGCAATCGCCCCGAGAAGTGCCAAACAAATGTCCAACATTGGCACTTATGATGGTCTATCCGACCCAGACGACCATTTGAACAGGTTCATTGCGGGGGCAACCGTCAGTAACTGGACGGAACCCACGTGGTGTTACATGTTCCAGATGACTCTGGTCGGAGCGGCCAGGGCATGGTTCGATCGCTTGCCGGTCCACCACATTTATGATTGTGCGGACTTCCAGAATAAGTTCAGCCAGCACTTCAGCCAACAGAGGAAATATACTGAAGAACAGTGGACGATCCTCAATTGCGTTAGAGAGGAGGATGAATCTTTACTAGACTTCATCACCCGTTTCAATTCCAAAAAGCTAAGTCTCGGCAGCATAAGTGAAGATCTTGTTTGCGCCGCTTTCATCCAAGGCGCCGAATACCCAGAGCTTATCCGCACACTGACGGGTAAGGATGGCATGCCATCAACATGGGATGCCATCATGACGGCGGCAAAGCGCTTTGCCGAGACGGAAAAGCAACTGGGAAGAGATCTTCCCCAGAGTACACACCTCCACACGCAGAGGACAAGAGAGAACAATGTCCGGATCGCCCGGCAGAACAAAAAGAGGAAGCTAGGTATCTGGCAGTCAAGGGTAAACTTTGACACCTCATCCAGCTCTCACCCTCTTGTTGGCGGAAGAAATCACACACACCCTTCAAGCCAAAAGCACAGGTGGACGCCACTCACCAAAAGCGTCACGGAGATATTCGCCACTGAAAAGCTACCGTGGCCAAAAGCTACAATGATCCGACAGCGACCTAATGCGGATCAGAGTAAATCCTGTGACTTCCACGGGACAAAAGGTCATGGTACGGAAGAGTGTACATCCTTGAAGGATATTATTGAAGCATTCGTCAAGGATGGAAGACTGGCACACCTGGTGGCATCAATCAAGAAGGGAGGAAGAAATGACAACCGGTACCGAGGCAACGGACGAAAGCCCGTTGACATCAGCATCAACATGGTTCATGGTAAGATCAGAGGAAGAAAAAGGCGAACGACAGAACCATGTGCGTGGAAGGAAGCTGAGGTGCGCTTCCCGCGAGTGCCAGGAGGACCCAGCAAAGAAGGCCCAATCGTCATCAAAAGCCAGCTGGGGCACTACATCACCTCTCGCACTCTTGCTGACAACGGCGCCTCGTCAACAGTGATGTACAGGCAGTTCTTTGACAAGCTAGATGACGAAGACAAGGAACGCCTGGAAACGATCTGCGCCTCGATGGAAGGGTTTGATGGCAGCACAAACACCCCCTGGGTATCCTATCTTTCCCCGTCACTCTTACGGACGGGAAACACTCCCGCACAGAAGATGTGGACTTTGTCGTGATGAGGAAGCCACACCACTCATACGACATTCTCTTCGGGAGAGACTGGATGGCAAGATTCAACGCCGTGGTATCCTCAGTCCACGGCATGATGGGATGGCCAACAGCTAAGGGTGTAGCGATGATCACCGGCATTCCCCAGGTATGCATCGCATCTGTCTCATCTAAACCCAAACCAAAGATGGCTAAACCAACCATCACCGAACCAGAAAAATGGGCCTTCAATGGCAAGTACCCTGACCAGGCCGTCACCATTGGCCCGACAATATTTGATCCCACACGCACCCAACTCAAGCGCTTATTACAAAAAAACGCTGACATCTTCGCGTGGACACCAGTTGACATGACTGGTGTACCCCGAAGTAAGGCAGAGCATAAGCTCAAATGCGATCCGGCTGTTACGCCGATCGTACAAAAGCGCAGAGTAATGGGGCCAGAACAAACTAACGCGTGTAGAACCCAAGTCAAGGAACTCCTTGACGCAGGTATCGTACGTGTTAGTAGATATCAAACTTGGGTTGCAAATCCCGTTATGGTACCGAAGAATAACAAACAATGGCGCATGTGCATAGATTTCAAGGACTTGAACAAAGCATGCCCCAAAGATTGTTATCCGTTACCCGAAATTGATCTTAAGGTGGACTCGTTGGCACCGTTCCGCCTTAAATGCTTCCTGGACGCGTATAAGGGGTACCATCAAATCCATATGGCCGTTGATGATCAGGACAAAACCGCATTTCGGACGCCCGATGGCACATTTTGTTACCAAATGATGCCATTCGGACTTAAGAATGCCGGGTCCACATACCAACGCCTGATGGACAACCAGTTTCATGCCCAAATTGGGAGGAACTTGGAAGTCTACATGGATGACTTGGTCATCAAAAGCCCTGACCCAGAAGCGATGTTGAAAGACATCGAAGAAACTTTCAACACACTCAGGAAGATAAACATGAAGCTCAACCCGAGCAAGTGTGCCTTTGGAATGGAAGAAGGGAAGTTCTTGGGGGTCATCGTCACTAAAGATGGCTTTAGAGCGAACCCTGAAAAGGTCGAAGCCATTATCAAAATGGAATCACCTACTACCATCAAACAGGCTCAGACACTGAATGGACGACTAGTGGCACTTAATCGCTTTTTGGCAAACCACGCAGAAAATTCGTTTCCTTTCGTGTCAACGTTGAGAAACTGCTTAAAGAAAACGCACTTCCGCTGGACACCAGAAGCGGAAGCAGCTTTTCAGGAGATTCGGTCACGCTTGATCGAACTCCCAACGCTCACAGCGCCTAAAGCGGGAGAGGAGTTAATCCTATACCTTTCCGCAACAGATAGAGCAACCGGGGCAGTACTGCTAGTAGAGCGAAAAGGCATCCAGATGCCAATCTATTATGTCAGCCGTATCCTAACAGACGTAGAAACCCGGTACTCTACCCTCGAAAAATTAGTCTTAGCACTTATACATGCTTCACGCAGGTTAAGACGATATTTCCAGGATCACCCAATCACCATTCTCTCCAACTTCAAACTTGCAAACGTCCTAGGCAAACCCGAGTTATCGGGACGCCTAGCCAAATGGGCAATCGAGTTGGGGGAATACGCGATAAAGTATAAGCCAAGACCAGCTATAAAAGGCCAGGTTCTGGCCGACTTTATTGCAGAAGTGCCTGCATCGCGGGAAAAAGAGTGCCAGGAAGAGGCTCAACCTTTTCCAGCACAAGACATCAATGACGTCTGGCGACTCTACACTGATGGAGCAGCCAGTAACGAGGGTTCAGGCGCAGGGCTGAAACTAACCAACCCAGCAGGCCAAGAGTACACTTACGCTATTCGACTGGATTTTCCAAGTACGAATAACGAAGCCGAATATGAGGCATTCTTGGCTGGGCTGAGAATTGCGCGTAAGATGGGGGTGAAAAACTTGGAAGCCCACGTGGATTCCATGTTGGTAGCCAATCAAATCAACGGAACGTACACGGCCGTGAACGACACAATGGCCCTATACCTCGCACAAGCAAAATCCCTTATGCGCGATTTCAATGACTGCAAAGTCATACACGTCAAGCGAAGTGAAAACAAATCTGCGGATGCGTTAAGCAAGCTTGCATCATTAGCCTTCACCCACTTAGGAAAGGATATCCGCATTGAACTCCTCGAGGCACCTTCGGTCCCGCACAAGGAAATTTGTGTCATCCAAACCAGCTCAGAAACGTGGATGACACCGATAATAAAATACCTTGCGGCAGGTACACTACCAGAATCCAAAATACAGGCAAGAAAACTACGCTGTAAAGCACTGAACTATCAGCTCATCGATGACATCCTTTACAGACGTAACTTTCTTGGCCCACTCTTAAGATGCGTGGACAACCAAGATGCTGACTACCTCCTAAGGGAAGTACACGAAGGCATCTGTGGAATACACGCAGGCCCCCGCGCTGTTGTAGCTAAGCTAAACAACGCGGGATACTTTTGGCCGGGGATGCATATGGATGCACTGGCATACATCAGAAAATGCAGGTCTTGCTAGCTTTACGCACCCAACACGCACCGCCCGAAGAATGAACTTGTTCCAGTCACTTCTTCATGGCCATTTCAGAAGTGGGCCATCGATGTGACAGGCCCATTTCCTACAGCAGCAGGAAATGTTCAGTTCCTAGTGGTAGCCATCGACTACTTCACCAAGTGGATAGAAGCAAAACCTTTAGCCCAAACAACCGCGAAACATATCAAAAAATTTATTTGGGAATTTATTATTTGTCGTTTTGGACTTCCACAGAATTTGGTGAGCGATAACGGCACCAACTTTGCTGACAAGAAGCTACAGCAGTGGCTAAAAGAACTTCAAATCACCCACACCTTTACCTCAGTGGCACACCCGCAAGGTAATGGTGAGGTGGAAAGAGCAAATAAGAGCATCGTCGAAGGCATAAAGAAAAGACTCTTGGAACACAGATCCGGCTGGGTGGACGAGCTTCCGCACGTCCTTTGGGCAAACAGAACGCTGAAGAAGGCCAGTACGGGAGAAACCCTGTTCAGTCTCACTTATGGCACTGAAGCCATGGTCCCGGTCGAAATTGGTTTACCCTCACCAAGGGTCTTGATTCAGCCAGAAGACAATGATGCGGAAAGACGGTTAGACCTTATGCTAACCGAGGAACGCAGAGACTTAGCCGCAGTGCGTGAAGAGAACTACAAGCGACAAATGCAAAAGTACTACAACACGCGAGTAAAACTCTGCAACTTCAATGTAGGAGACTACATATTGCGTAACAACGAGGCTTCGAACCAAGAACGCCCAGGAAAGTTGGCCCCGGTCTGGGAAGGGCCATACATCATCAAAGAAGTCCTGGGAAAGGGTGCATACCGGCTCGAAAGGCTCGATGGCACTCTCATCCCAAGAACATGGAATGGAGCTCAATTACGCAAATGTTATATGTAGATCAATTCCAAACTTGTAAAGAAAAGGCCTAGAGCCACTTCTAATGGAAATGATTCTCCTTTCACAATGTGTTGATAGCCTTACCTTTATACTTATGAACTTCCCACACTATTATGCCGGTATTCACCGCATAAATAGGGGAAGAAGTAAGTCGTTACGTGTGGAAGGCGGCAAAACCCGCATAAACACAACGCTAAAAATGTTAAAAGTTTTAAGGAAAACCTACACGCAGGTCAGATGTAAGTAAAGTTTAGCCATCCTTGTAAGTGCAAGTGACGGTCTTACCCGCACAATCACGAACAAGGAAGCAAAACTTCAACCTATCATTTACCACGTTCAAAGGTTAACTTATTCTGAACACTTAGAAAATTTCAAAGGAAAAGATGAGGAAAACTTCCACGCAGGTCAGATATAAGTAAAGTTAAGCCATCCTACTAAGTGTAAGTGACGGTCATACCCGCACAATCATGAAAGAGGAAGCGAAACAAACTTATAATTTACCACGTTAAAAAGTTAAATGATCTAAGTACTAAAGAAATTGCTAAGTTAAAACATGCGTAAAATAAACAAGGCAAAGAACAAACACAATCTTTATTTCATCAAAATTCAAATATTACAAAGAGCTATACAAAAGCAAAAATCTACGCTAGTGGTGGAAAGGGATCTTCAGAATCAAGCTTCAGGACCACTTCCACTTGGACCCGCTCCATCAGTAGAGCGTGGTGGTTCAAGGAAAGCTCTAAGGATAGCAAGCCCATCATCAGCAGCAGCGACTTCGTTCACCTTCTCCACCACCGGATGCGGGAAGGCGGCATACTGGTTCACTGCTTGGTCATAAGCAGCTTCAGTATCCACATTATACAAAGGGAAGTTGGAAGGCGGGACGCCTTTCTCAATGAACCCTAGACCAAGCAGGAAGCCGGCCCGTTCCCCATCCTCGTGAGAAGCGTTGAGGGCTGCGCTCATAGCATCGTCGTAAGATGTCTCTGAGAAGACCCGATGCACAACCTACAAGAAAATATACAAGTATCAGAACCCTTTCTATTTACAAAGAAAAGCGTAAAGACAAGAAAAGCTTACCTGAGACAACGCTTCTCGAAGAAGCCATTCCTTGGCAACCAGAGCTTCCTGGAGGGCAGCTTGAGCTTCGTTACGGGCGCGTTCGGCTTCACTCTTGTTGAGGTTGGCAAGCAACACTTCTTTAGCCGCAGCCTCTTCGACGCCCTTTAGCTTCCGCTCAGTATGGTCAAGCACCCCCCTCTGGTCCAAGATCTCCTGGAGCTTTTTGGCGTCTTCCATCGCCAAGGCATCATGAGCCTGCTGGATAGCCTTTAATTTGGCTTTAAGTTCTTCATTCTCCACGCGTAGAGGCTCAGCAACAGCTTCAGCCTTGGTGGCCCTCTCGGTTGCGTTCCTCGCAGTTTCCTTAGCCAGCCGAAGCTATTCATTAACAGCTTGGGCAGCCTTGGAACGGGCCTCGAGTCGAGCCTGAACTTCAACCTCGAGGGCCTTGAAGGCCTTCTCCTTCTCCGCAGCCACTGCGGCAAGTTTTTGGTTCTCCTCCCGGACAGCCCGCGCCTGAGCTACTTCCTTAAGGCGAGCTGCTTTTAACTTGTCGTTTTCACGACAAAGCAGCTCGACGCGCGGCTGCATCCGGGCCAGGAGAACCCGAAGCTCATTGGTTAGCCTACCCTCCTGGTAGCTAGCCATGGCTTCCCCTAACGCACCACTGGGAGCAGCGTGACGAGCCCATTCCACGCACTCCACAGGGGTGCGAAGGGTTGTTCCTCGGCGAATGTTCCATCGTGGAACATACACTTCATTGGAATCCGACACTGCAAAAAACACAGCAGTTAGGAAAAGATGATAAAATATATATATATAAAATGGGCCAGAAGAACCCTACGCACCTGTAGGGTCAATAACAGGCCGATAGCCGCCGAACCCATCACCTGAACCCAAAGGAAATCCAACCAAGAGGTCAGGCAGATGGGAAGGTAGCAAAGACTGGCGAGAAGCCCCATGCGTACCTGATGGACCGGCCGTCGTTGCCGATGGCGGGGGCACGGTAGCAGCCGCCGCGGTCGCCGCCGCGGGATCCGCAGCAGTAGTAACCGCCGGCTCGGTGAAAGATGCTGTAAAAATAGCACTCACAGCCGGCGGTGACGTCATCTCAGCTGGAACAGTCGGCTCAAAGGAGTGAGCAACTGGACCAGCGGAAGCAGGCGCGGGCGCCTGGGTCGTCGCCTCAGGTAGGCTGACCAAGCCTACCGTCATCGGCGGGGAGGTACTACTCGGCGCTCCACCCTGGAATGCGTCAACATCCACGCCTGCGTAAAGAAGAAAAGTGAAAAGATATTAAGCTATGAAGATAAAAGCTAAAGGAAAGTTGTACTTACGGGTTTTCTTGAGCCTAAAGGTACGGAGAGGCGGGGACGGACCCGATGGAGCCGGCCTCTTTGCGCCGGTCACCGTCGTCTTCTTTGGCTCTCCGGAGGTGACAGTCGCAACCTCCGGAGCTGTGGTCTTATCACCACCGGGATTCCCCGCCACCTCTTCGCTCTCGGTCTCCGAATCAGACCGAGGCGCTGGATCGGCAGTGGAGGCCTTCTCCTTCCCCTTCCCGCCGGCAGCCTTCTTCTTCCGCACCAACGGAGGACCATCTGCGGATTCCTCATCAGAACATACGATTAAAGGAATTCCAGCAGAGGTTTCAACATTGAGGGGTCGAGGGTCGAATAGCGCCTTACCTGGCCGACGGGCACTAAGGATCTCATGGCCTAGCGGATAGACCTCCACGAACCGATCCGCCGTTTGTTCTAGGAAGGGCAACTCGTTCTCGTCTAGAGCGCGAGTACCCATCCGGGCGGGACCGTCAGCCTCCCGCGGATTAAGGAGCGACTGCAGGTCGTTCCCCTCTGAAATAAACAGGAAAAAAGTTAGAAGCAATTCAGAATCAACAATAAGAGACAAAGTATACCGTAAGGAACAGAGTTCGAACCGTATTCGAGGACGATTGGGATCTTTTGCGCATCGGCAGCCTTCCACACCCGGCTCATCCCTAGCATCACCATCCCGGACTCCGCAAACCGGTAAACCGGAGATTGGACCCGAGATATCTTCGCAAACCATTCCGCCTCCTGGTAGTTGGAGGCGTGAAGGCTGGGAAGTGCTTGCCCGTTCTTGAATTTCATGGCAATGGGGATGGCGCGAGCGGATATGAAGAAAAACTCCCTCTTCCACGCGCGAAGACTGCGCTCGGTCGCGCAGATCTTTAAACCCTTAATCCGGGTTGTCAACGTATACCACCCCTGGATGCACCTCCACGTATAGAAGGTCATCAGGCGGTCAACGTAGGGCTCAATGCCCAAAATCCGGCACACCCACTCGAAGTGGCGAATCTTGGCGATCGCCATGGGGTGCAACTCGGTCAAATGAACGCCGTGCCTCTCAAGGACACGGTAAACAAACTTTGTCAATGGGAACCTAAGATTCCCATAAACAAAGAATGCAGCATAAACCCCGATCTTGCCTCTGGGGGCATCGTACATAGTATGATGGGGTTCAGGAAACTCAGGCTCGAGAGACTCGAGCATGAACTTCCTGACAACATACCGGTACAGATCGCCAGGCAGAGCACACTGGCACTCGCCAGCAGTACTCTTGTCATCGGCTGAGGATTCAACATCACGAGACGACATCTTGTGAAGGAAAGAAGAAAACGATTTCGGGAGAATGCTTGCCTGAAAAAGGGAGTATTCGCCGGAAATCGCTTAAGAGATGAAGAAAAGAGTGAAAGTGTGGATTACAAAGAACCCTCTCCCCCTTTATATACTAATCGCAATTAATGCGATGAAATTAATGCGGAAGAGAGAGAAAACGAAGGTGCAATGAAACTATGACACGTGGCGAAAAGCAAGCTGGCAACAGCTGTTGACAGGACGCATACCATTAATTTCGCGGCCACGCGCCCGAAAAATCGCGCCCACGCGCCTGAAAAAGCGTTTGGAATGACCATGTACTGTCACGTCACCATAACTTCCTGCACGTCCTGACACAGTCAGAAGAAACCGTCGCACGACGTTTCAGATGTTTGGACTGTTCTTATCCTTTCACCAACTCTTCGAATTTCAAAATTCAAAATTCAAAAAAGATTCAAAAGTAAGCGGGAAAATACCCCTTACCTTGGCAACCAAGTAACCATAAGACGGGTGCGGGTACAGTGTCAAGGCAAAACCCTTCACATACTTAGCACCCGCAGGGAATTGACGCCAGGAATACCTTGGAAATAAAGTAACCGTAAGACAAGTGCGGGTACAGTGTCAAGGCAAAACCCTTCACATACTTAGCACTCTGCAGGGAATTCAGACCAAGAAGGATCTTCTGGGCCATGCTTGCGGAAAGGGGAATAACATCCCCGCATGACGGGAACGTCGAGAACTATGTTGTTTGAAACTCCAAGATGGAATTGGTGGTTTTAGCATAATTGATCACTATGTTGAAAACTACCAAGACCCCATGGAGAATCCACACAAGTGGGACTCAACGTCCTGACGTGCGAGGAGGTTACAAACCTACCCGCTTCATACCCAAAGATCAAGCAGAAAAGTCGGGAATTTCTGCGTGACATCAGGAAAACCGCGGGAAGAATCACCACGGAAAACCTAAAAACTAAACCCTTTTCAAAACCCCTAGCTAAGTCCAAAAGTTCACCTCACTTATTAATAATTCATGAGAAGAACATTGGACTGGGGGGACTTGAAGAGGTAGGTCCCAGCAGAGCCCAGTTGGACCCGCAAGACTCACCTTGAACAGGGACGTCTGCGCAATGACCAACTGCTCCAGCAGGACCCACCATGCTCAAAGAACCTTACGCGCAGTACGCCAGCTGTACCCGCAGGGAAAGCCTCCCAATGGTGAAGTACCCCGCCTGTTCCCGCAGCTGCGGATACAAGCCATCAGGGAAGGCTACCCGCACTAACAGCAAGGCTACACGCACAAGGCATTAGCTACTTCAGTAGTCACATGAAGGAATGAGCAAGGCTGGAATACTCCCGCCCAAATGAGCCAGTCCGTATGCTTCTGGAAGGTCTTTCGTACTATACCTACTAAGGTATGGGCGGAACAGACAAATTGACCAGAGCAACCCATGAACCAATCACAGGGTGACAGCTCACCGACAACAATACGAGGAGGAGCACCCTCTAGTACTGTTTGTCACTGTTAGCCGCTGCCTACTCACCAACCCTTACGAGGGGACGTGCGCAGCCTACAGTTGGTGGAACAGTGCGTAGCCGGCAGTAAAGGAACAGTATACAGCCGACCTTTACTGTTGGCCGTAGCCTACCCACCAACCAGCATGGCCTGTGCGTAGTCCACTGTTGGTGGAACAGGAATACTATTCAGCCGGCAGTACCTTCTAGGAAACCTACCTTCGGCTATAAATACTCCAACACCTTGGAATGGTAAGGACATCATCTGATATCTCAATCTTATCTAGCAATCTCTTAATATACACTATATTCAGAGCAATCTAGTCTGATTCTCATGCCGGAGGGTGGTCACAAGGAGGAACCCCCCCCCCCTTCTCAGTGACGAGCTTACGGTGTCTGTTTTGCAGGTCCCCTGAAGAACAACTTTCTGCTAGACCTCATCCTCGTGGGAAACATTACTTAACCCCCAGATTATCTATAATCTGTCCAGGGTTCACTTAGTGTTTCTTCAGTATGCGTATGGTTGCGGCCATTGAAAGGGAGGAAATTTTAGCGAGGAGTGTTTTAATAATAACAATAATTGTTTACAAAAATGGAAATCTCAGTATGCCAAAGAGATCCATGCATCCCTCTGTTCTTACATTTGGTATGCCCTTGTTTTTGTGTTCATTTCTTATATTCAAGATTTTAAATATTTAATTATTTCGTATGCCCTTGTTTCTGTGTTCATTTTATATTTCAAGATCACTAATTTTTAATTAGAATTTAAAGATTTTTGCTTTTGTTTATTATGGCTACAAAAGGTAGGTGTACCAACATTGAGCTAGAGATTTTGCACCATCAGTTGTCGATTGTGTCAATGGTGAGTTCACTTTGTAAATTTGTTACTGCTTTGTTATGTATCTTGTTATTTGGTTTATGTTATGATTGATTGATAGTGAGTATTTTTGCTCAACCAGTAGGAAAACCATTTATAGTGATCGCATAACTTCTTTACATGCATCTTCACCAAAACAAAACAATAAAAAAACATGACTATATATTTCTTCTATTTAGTAAATTCAAATGCTAAGAGACAAAACCATCTAACAGTTTATCTTCTTATGTTTTAATAGTCTTTCTATTAGTTTGATGTTGGACGTTTTAACTTAGTTAAACATGATATTTTGAATTGTCGTTCTTGATGTTGGCCTTTGATTAGTATTCACTTAGATTACATTTTATCTTTTTTTAGTTGATTTACTTTTAGTGTTTTAATTCCTATGATTCTAACCTATGTTCATCTGTTGTATAAATATGATTCTTTGTTTCAGCTGTAGGCACCATAACATGTTGTTGGTTTTATTGAACTTCATCAGCAGACTTGGTAAGCATTCCCATATGCAAACTTATATGTCTTTGTGAATGTTATGAAATACTATTGTGCTTGTAGAAACCAACTAAACTCATTTTTGTAACATTTTTGAACACCTAACCTAAAAAACTCAAATGGAGTTTGGTTTCTTAAAATGACAATATGACTGGATCAAATTCCATGTTACAATTACTTATGCTTGTACTAAGAAATTTAAGTAATGCTTAAAGCCTTAAGCTCTTGGCAATTAAGTATATATGTTATTTCTACTTATTATTAACTCTAGTTCGCAAACTGATATTAATAAACGAAAGTAACTAATATTAAATATTTCTCTATATGTATGACCGTATCTAAACTAAAATACTATTTAAATAACACAAAGAATTGTCTGTAAAATAAAGCGTTATTAAAATGGTTAATAAATTATCTGAGTTATATTAGACACAATACAATACCCTGTAATGGTTGCACCTTGAAAATTAGAAGAATGCATGCAATTCACCGTTGGTTATAATACAAATATGCAACCTTTCACCTTCCTATACTCTCTCTCTCTCTCTCTGAGACGCCGTAACATTAATGGTCTCTAACCTCCGGCTTCCAAAACTATCCCGGCCGGCAACTTCAATCCAACCGACAACTTCAATACTTTGTTTTAATTCATCAACATACTTACTCTTTCCATACGTTACAGCCTTCAGCCTTCAACAATCAATTTCTTACAATTGATGATGTTAGTTTCCAATTGTTATATTAATTGTTCAGGCCAAAATTCGCCGGACTCAAAACTCCGGAGCATCCCAACTATTGAAGGGTTTGGCGGTTAAAGACGCATCATTGAAGAAACCGACGGTTACTATACCCTGCCATCCTTTAATAACCACATCTCCTGCCCTCTATTAAAGGCATCACCAGCGACAACCTAGCCTTGATCAACAACAATGAATAATTGTAGAAAACGGTGGTGGAGGGGTGGTTAGGTCAGGGGACGATAGCAGCGAGAAGTTTTTTGTGTGTGTATGGTTGCAGCCATTGAAAGGGAGGAAATTGTAGCGAGGAGTGTTTTAATAAAAACACAATTGTTTACAAAAATGGAAATCTCAGTATCCCAAAGAGATCCATGCATCCCTCTGTTCATACATTTGGTATGCCCTTGTTTTTGTGTTCATTTCATATATTCAAGATTTTAAATATTTAATTATTTTCGTATGCCCTATTTTTGTGTTCATTTTATATATTCAAGATCACAAATGTTTAATTATAATTTGAAGATTTTTGCTTTTGATTATTATGACTACACAAGGAAGGTGTATCAACATTGAGCTAGAGATTTTGCACCATCAGTTGTCGGTTGTATCAATGGTGAGTTCACTTTGTAAGTTTGTTACTACTTTGTTATGTATCTTGTTAGTTGGTTTATGTTGTTATGATTGACTGATAGTGAGTATTTTTGCTCAACCAGTAGGAAAACCATTTATAGTGATCGCATAACTTCTTTACATGCATCTTCACCAAAACAAAACAATAAAAAAACATGACTATATATTTGTTCTTTTTAGTAAATTCAAATGCTAAGAGACAAAACCATCTAACAGTGTATCTTCTTATGTTTTAACAGTCTTTCTATTAGTTTGATGTTGGTTGTTTTAACTTAGTTAAACATGATATTTTGAATGGTGGTTCTTGATGTTGGCCTTTGATTAGTATTCACTTAGATTACATTTTATCTTTTCTTAGTTGATTTACTTTTAGTGTTTTAATCCCTATGATTCTATGAAAAGTAACCTATGTTCATCTGTTGTATAAATATAATTCTTTGTTTCTGTTGTAGGCACTATAACATGTTGTTGGTTTTATTGAACTTTATTAGCAGACTTGGTAAGTATTCCCATATACAAACTTATATGTCTTCGTGAATGTTATGAAATACTATTGAGCTTTTAGAAACCTACTAAACTCATTTTTGTAACATATTTGAACACCTAACCTAAAAAAGTCAATTGGAGTATGGTTTCTTAAAATGACAATTCGACTGGATCAAATTCCATGATATAATTACTTATGCTTGTAATAAGAAATTTAAGTAATGCTTAAAGCCTTAACTCTTGACAATTAAGTATATATGCATCATACCAACATACATACTAACACATCCACACATACATTATCCCCACTACACAGATTCATACATACAAACACACATAGACTAAAACATATGCATATGCGAACACACGCACATGTAGATTTATACATACATATAGTACCACCCACAATATGGACTCATTCACATTGATACACATGCATATACATGCACAATAACACACAAATACACACGTACGTACTCTAAAACATTCACATGAATGGTAAACGAATGAATTATATAAAGATTATTTTTATGGGAAATTTGTCGAAATGAATGAACTGAATTAAGAAATAAAAATTATTTTTGTGAAAAATTTGTCTGAAATATAAATAATTACGGACATGATTCCAACGTAGCTTAATTTTTTTTATTAAAGAAACAAGTTTCCTTCATTAGAAAAATAAATTGAACGAATTAAAATAGATTTTTTTGACAAACTTATGACGAAACTCATTTGTTTTTCCTTTATTAGATAAAAAGTCAGTTTAAATTGTAAATAAATTATATGAATTTAAAACAAAAATTTAGTTTTGTTGAAAATTTGTCGGAAATGCTATTATTTCCTACAAATTTCTTACAAAACATTTAAAAAGTATATTTTAAGTTATCAAACAAATAAGTTACTTTAACTAATAAACAAATTAAAAAATTAAGAATTAGTTTTGTGGCCAATTTGTCAGAAATTCGGATAGTTTCCTACAACTTTCCGACAAAGCTTTAAAAACTTATTTTTTTCACTTTAATAGATAATTAAGTTACCTTAGTTACTAAATAAATTAAATGAATTAAAAACTAAAATAAATTTTGTGGGAAATTTGTTTGTGAATCGTCAGCAACTACTTAATTGTAGCGACAAAACACCTACAAATATATATTTGTCGCTACTTCGTCAGAAAATTGAAGGAAAATTTTGGTTTTTTTGAAGTTTATTTTTTTGTGGGAAATTAGTTGCTAACTCGTTGGAATCTTTGTTTGTCTGTAATTTGTTGGAAAATTTTGTCGGAAATATTTCACTTTTCTAGTGGTGATGTTATTTCTACTTATTATTAACTCTTGTTCACAAACTAATATTAATAAACGAAAGTAACTAATATTAAATATTTCTCTATATGTATGAGTGTATCTAAACTAAAACATTTATACTATTTAAATAACACAAAGAATTGTCTGACAAATAAAATGTTATTAAAATGGTAAATAAATAATCTGAGTTATATTAGACACAATACAGTATCCTTTAATGGTTGCACCTTGCAAATTGGGAGAATGCATGTAATTCACGGTTTGTAATTACCTATAAACAGAAATATTCTAGAATTGCATTAGTGCTCAAATGAAGGGAGAGTCAAATATTGTCAATTGTGAGTGTGTTTTAAAAAACAACGCAAACGATTGATTTGCGATGCATAAAAACAACCATTAACATAAACGAACACAAACAAACATAAAAGAACAAATTTAAACAACGAGACGAACCAGGTCAAAAACACAATACAAGTAAGATTCGGCACGGGTCAGAACATATTGTTTTAAATTTTCATGCATATGAATAATTAATAATCAAGTTATATTAAAAGGGACGACATGTTCACCTATTTTTTATTTTAATAATCAATAATCAAATATTTCTCTGGTAAAATAGTTTTGACTTTTTGATTTTAAAGTCGACAGTTGGACGATTTTTACTTTTATGTATAGAAATTAGCATACCAGCACAACAGAGTTAAAAATGAATGTGTTGTTATTTTACATGGTTCATGTAGGTTATATAAACTATTAAAACTATTCCTTTATCATGAAAGAAAGGTTGACCAAAATTATTGATTTCTCTGCGTTTTGTTATAATTTTTAACCTTGTTTGATTTGTTAAAGAATTAGCAAAAGGATATAGGATTTAAACAGCGAAGCAGAAGGCTTTGCGTCATTAGCAAACGAGTTGAAGATGAAGGCAACACAGTTCCACTCCCATAAAAGGTTTGAAAAAAATTATTTAAGTTTTTCTTTGTAGTGTAATTTATTACTTAAACTAATACCATATATGATTAGATCTTTGCTAGCTTGTATTTGATCCTGGATTCGATTATACATAAGTGTACCTTTTTAATCAGTTTGATGCTATTAGGCAAATCACCGTGCATTGGCTTCAGTTAATTTTTAACTAAGTCTTTGGTTTTTTTATTATTTCTAGGGAACCTTTATTGATTAAAGTCAAGAACCCTATTAATTTTTATGCAACTTCTTACTAATGCATTTGGATACTTTGATGCATGCTAACCCTTACACTCTTTCCAAGAAGTTATAGAAGATTTTTCTCTTATACCTGTTAGGATGACTACAAAAAATCATGTGCTTTAAGAGGAAATTGCTGTAACTCCATGTTTGTTTATGCAAATGGCTTCCATGTATTAAGATGTAGTGTTATGCCACTCCTAGCTCGAACTAAAATGACCCGTAAAACCCCTAATATATTTTTGTTCTTTCAATTTTTAATCTGTTGGATCTAATAAAATTTCTTTTGTTGCTATAATTATTATTTAATCCGAATGGAGACTTAGATTTAATCATTTTTTTTAAATTTTAACAAATTGATGTCAACTTGATTGTTTAAATCTTCTTGTGGTAACTTTGTTTATTGCCTAATCGTTGATTGATCACGATCAACTTTTTTTTATATCACAATTTCAATTAGCCCAAATTAAACATGTTGGTTGAGTTTCATTTCCAGTTCATGTTTTTCAGCCTTAAAATGAAGTTGTTACAGTTTAAGCCTCATGCAGCTCTTTCAGGTATTTTATTTTCTTCCCATATCTAAAGGGCAACATGTGAAATGGTTCAAGGACCTTTTTATTATTAGAAATGGTTGTAACTTTGAGTCTTTGATCATGAAATTTCAAATGTTGTAGTTGGGTGATGAACTTGTTTTCCGGTCCTAAAGTCTTGCATCTTCTTTGCTATTTCCGACGTTATGTGATTGGGCTTTACATCGTTCAAAACTAAAAAATGCGAAAAAATTTCCCCATCTTTCCACTTAAAACATTCAAAACAATGATCGTTTTTTAGAAGCCACTTACGGCAGGTGATGTTTGCCACGGATGCTACATTACAAGGTTCCATTATGGTCGCTTTCGGATGTTTTGTTTGCCACAAATGCCACATTACACTTAGCCGTTCTGGCTCATTTTATAATGTGTGTGTTTGGACGAATACCCACGGGCCATAAACTGTGTGGCTTACTTCAAGTTGTCAACTTTTTCTACCTTGTTTTTCTTTTTAATTTGTAAGTTATAAATTGAAAAATCTATGAACTCTTTAAAGTTATACACTTGGTATTAATATTTTCTGGTTGTCTTTTTTAATAAATATACTTGAACCAATTATATTTATACATAACAAAATTAAATCTAAAATTAGTTGAGACACCCGCCGCAACGCGCGAGCTCTTCTACTAGTATGTTTTAAAATATATTTTTAATTGTGCATTTTTTTAACTAAAACTCTCTTAAAACTTTATCAATAAAACTCCTTAACAATGATATTATATATTTAATATGTTAATTAAACTCTAAATATATATCTTAGATTAAAACTTTATTAAAATCCTTAATAAGTCAAATTATAACATATATATCTATTTATAAGAAAATATAAGGCTTTAACGAAGGTTCGAAAAAATAATTAACTAAAAGGTCGGTTTTAATAAAATACCGATTAATTAATATATTTATAATATCTTTAACTTATTAAATGTATTATTATATGTGTTTAAATTGAATTTACAAAAAAAAAAAAAAAAAAGACTAAAACCGGTGGTGGGGGTCCCAGCCTCTCCTAGCCTTAACACAAACCCACCAAACCAACTGCTCTAAATGACCAGTTGGTTATTACTTCAGCAAAATCATTTTTATAATAACAGTGCAACAAACCCAATATCAAACAAACGCTAGAAATCAAAAATCAAGTTGATCAGTTGTTGTTTATGATTTATATTTTAGGGTTAACGGTTGCAGACCATAAACGAACAAGACTCAATCGTCAATTACCAGATAACACATCGTATAACAACTTATTATGAACCAACAGTCGCCGGCCAAGGATTGCGATGAACGGACAATCAGACGCTTATGAGAATCCAATTGATTAGAGGGGTTATGATTGCGATGGTTAGGTGATGCAAACTGCATGTTTAATTGAGTTTATAAGGACGTTTGCTTATAGAACAAGTCTAGATTTGAGTCGGCTGCCGCAAGTTAAGAAAGCAAATAAATTTTGATCGATTTACCATAACAATGATGTCGGTAGGCCGAATTAAGAAGGTATAATACGTATAAAGATTAATTTTCCAAGTTGATTGCGTAAGTTTTGGTCCAAGAAGCTTGATTATAATCGGGTCCATGAAGAACAGGTATGGATCTAAGGGTTGGGTTCTGGATAGTCCATATTTGATGGGTTATAATACATATAGGTTGCTACCGGTCCATGAAAATTGAGGCTGGAAACACTATTGAATAAAAGTTTAGTTTAGGGTTAACTTTGCCAAAATATGAAAGTTGTATTATATATTATAAATTAATAATGATATAATAATATTTAAATTTTCTCGATAAATGCACTAGAATTTCCCGAACATCAAGATGGGTCGGGTTTTAAATAAGAATATAAATTTTGAAAAAGTCTGAGTTGTTACATTCTTCTTCCTCTGAACTCTGCTCATATGTCCGATATGGTTCTGCATTATCAAACTCCGAATCACGCGGTATGTAAAACGGTGCCCTATAACCAAAACCTGAACCACCCCGGGGCACTCGAACCACTCGGACCCGCAACATCCGGCTGTCGGAGATAGTTAGGTAAACCAATATGCAACCCAATCATCAAATGTCTTAACGTGTCATCCTGCCTCTGCTGATTTTCTCTCATAATCCGCCTCAAGTCATCACATTTTTCAGTCATATACCCCCTCATCTGATCAAACCAAGACTTCATCCGGTCATACAATGACTCCATAGTAATCGTCTCGGAGCGAGGCTCTCTAACCGGAAACTGTATAGCTGGTCTCTCAGACCTATGTAACGGCCTTTGATGACCTGTAGGCAATTCGGCTCTCATAGCCGCAGCGGCCTCGGTATCCTTAAATGTTTTACACCGACAAATTCCCTCGCGGGCCCCCTTTCTCATATAATTCGATTTAAACATCAGAAAAGCACCCAAATTTCGAGCGATAACCGTGATATATGGGCCCATGTCAATCTTTGACCTTTTCTTTGTTCCCCTCATCTCGCGCGGTGAAATGATTATGCCAAAATACTATAGCATAATTAACTGCGACTCAACAAACAAAACAAATCTAACCAGTTCACTTTATTCTCACCCGAACCCCGACCTATAAGTGTGTTCACCAAAATGCGTTGAATATAACGAAGGGTCTCGAATATCTAAACTCACCATGCTACCTGAAAATGAAGAAATCCCTATTTTCTCCCAAGACCTAGCCAATTTCACATTAGTAAAACTTACGGGTCTTTGTTTCGAGAAAGCCCCCCTTATACTCGTTTTAAATTCCGGCAATTGAACCTCCTCAACCGAGTAAAAAACCACTCGCTATCCCAAACTCCAATATATCCATCTCATATGTCTTCCTACCAAGAGCAAATGTAACCGCATTCGGTTGATCAAAATTACCATATTTGTATTTAAAAGTACTTAAAAACTTCAACGTCAACTCTTTGTATTACGGCTCGTCAAGACATAACATCGCCTTAAATTTTGGACCCAACAACTCCTCCACTCGCTCTCTTTGACCAATAACATCCAATAAATTCCAATCGATGGTTTTGAAAGTGAGAAGATTCGAACTAATGAGATTATCCATCCGAATATATTCCGCCGAATCATCCGCAAATTGAAGTAACGAACTATCGCGGAGGTTTTGACTTTTTCTCTCGTCTCGATCGGTTTATTTTGATATTCAACACGACAAGATTTTAGTTTAGCAATAACCACCTCGGTCGGCCCGCCTCGTGGCCGTGGAGCCGGACCTCTCTTTCGCTTTCCCGCTTCTTTAGACACGTCCATATTCGACATCCTAAAACAAAATTAGACAAGCAAACAAACAATGGAAGTAAGTAAATTAAAAAGTAAAAGTAAAATATTTTTTTATAATTTTCGGATTTTTTTATAACAACTAAAAATAAATAAAATTTTGGAAATCCAGGTTACAAAATATTTCAAACCGAACTCATCCGAATGTAAATTGAGTACGAACGAATGGTTTTATTTTTAAAAAAGCTAATGGAAAACCAAATTTAAAAACTAAGTTAGTTTGCAATACCCGAAACATTCAACATAGACTCAATATACATTACCGCCTCCTGACACTTTAATTGTCCCAATTAAGCCCAAGTGCCAACAAACCGACATTGAGTAAAAAACGAGTGGAAAAACAATATGCGGCTAAATATATAGTATATAAAACCGTTTTCCATCTCGTTTCGACCACTAAAAATTTCATGTCCAACACCCCAAACCAAAACTCCAACACTTAGATATACTCGGTTAAACCCAAACCGACCCAACCGCACTCAACAAACTAAAACAATGTACCAAACCTTACCAACCTGCACCCAAAAACTAACTCCTACAACTAGTTTCTAACCAAACACGACGACCAACTAACCAAGTCAAAGTAAAAACTAACACTAAAAATACATAAAAAAAATACACGAATACAAGAAACCATACTTTTGAGTGATGCAAAACAATGATTAAAGTTGCAAAAAAGTTGGAATTTAAGTGTTATGCAAGTGACTTGAATGATGAAGAATAGGTTAAATTTATGATGGGTTATGAAAATGTGGTGATATTATGATGTTTTCATGGTTTAATTTGGTGAAAAAGGGTGAAAAATTGGTGGATTTGGTGAAGAAAAGGGTTAGGATTTGTGGGTTTTGGGTGAGAGAGAAAGGGGGGGTTTTGAAAAAATGGTGAAAAGTGATATGATATGGTGTAAAAAGGTCAAAAAATCTGATATAATAACTAAACGGCCGCGCCACCCGGCGCCTACCTAGTACTTACCTGAAACCTCTCGAATTCTCGTCGGATCCTCTCTTCATGACGGTGATGATTCCTTGAAATGACTCAACGACACAACCAAAGCTACAAAAGCTATTGTTAGTGACTCAAAGAAAATAAATTAAAAAAATGAAAATAAAATAAAATATACAAACTCTGCACTTGAGTTTTCACTCAAGAACCTCTTTGATGATTCAGTTCGATGGTTCAAGGGGAGTTTCCTCCACCTTGTTTGAATCATCTGGCCGTCCTAGATAATGCTTTAAACGGTGACCATTCGCTTTCACGACATTCCATTGTCCGGATTCTGGAGCTCCACCGCTCCATACGGGAATACTTCTTTCACCAAATACGGTCTCGTCCACTTTGATCTCAGTTTACCTGCAAATAACCTCAAATAAGAGTATAATAATAATATCTTATCACCTTTCTTAAAGTCTTTACCTCCTTTCAAACGTCGATCATGCAACACTTTCGTCTTTCCCGTGGCAATACCCTTTAGCGACGGCATGTCGTCGCCGATCTTGTCGTCGCCTAAGTGGTTTTGCTATAGGTTTTAAAGTCGTCGTTATAGGGTCGTTGCTATAGATTTTGCCTGCTGCGACACTAATCGTCATCATAGGCTTTCGTCACAAATAATTTTCGGGAATTAAAATAAAGATTTAATAAAATTTACTTTTTTCTTTTGCGACGAATTGTCGTCGCTATTGGTATGTACTTTTAAATTTAAAAATAAAATGTACTCTCTATAGCAACAAGAAGTTGTCGCTACATGGTATTATAATTTATGTTTATTTTTTGGATTAATTTCCAGGTTTTTTACAAAATAAAAAATTTGTTACAAAACTGTTAGAATTACATAATTTTTTAGCAAATAAAATCATAAAGCGACAAATTACAAATCGCTAAACAACGGTCAAATTACAAAAGTTAAACCATCAAATTGTTTAAATATATGTTATACCACAAATCACCAAATTGTTTATACTAACTAGTAAATGAGCCTACGAATTGTGGTGGTTCCACTCCATTTGTTTATAGCTTGATGATGATCCATATCATTAAATGTACCTGATTGATTTATTAATATATATTAGAACAAACACCAAGCAGCAAAACTTAGTCAGTATATGCTTAACTAATTTGTTTTGTTGTTATTAAATATTACCATGTGTTCATCTCTAGTGTCAATTAAGCACACTGAACGGTCATTTAGTTGTGCTATCCCTTCACCCGTTAGCAGAACAAAACGACCTGCCATATGACCTGTAATCAACAAAATCAAACAATTATAAGCAAACCAACCAATTTGAAATGGAAGAATCCTAACCAAAATGAGGACCAAGTGCACAACATTAGCCTAGGCCCCGTTTTCTACCTGCATCAAAATACAGTGCGATAAAACAAACATCAAAATTAAGTAAAGAATGAAACATTAACCAACAAAATTTATTGCCTTAATATAAAACTATATGATAATCCCAATCACTTCTTTTAAAGTCATCAATTTGAGATTCTTCCTTTTAATCAGTGGTCAACACTATCTTCACATCCTTTAATCTTCAGCAGAATAACTCATACCAATATGTAAACCCAAATAAAATAAAATGTAAAATCAGTGACAACTTTTCGTTTCCTTTTATTCTTTGAGTAACATGTTCTCTAATCAAGAAATGGTCAGCTGGTGTAATTGCAGATGGCATACTAGTCATATTAAGTCATTTAATGGGAATAACCAACCTAAAATAAAGACATTAAACTACATAGCTGAAACTCTATATAATCAAGTTTCAACAAAATGTCTAGACAAAAGAAACAGGTGTTGATACAAAAACTTGAGCATGCACTGTGATACAAAAACTTAAGTCTAAGTAACCAACATCATAACATATAACTATAAATAAGTTAAGCCTTTTCACATAAAACAATCATACGAAAGAAATAAATAAACCACAATTGAAACCAAATATCTATAATCCCAATTGACAAAATCAATCAGTTAGACCTATCCTCGCACCATTTAAAACCAAGAATCTATAACCCCATTATTCTATAAAATGCTATGAAATTAAACCTATCTAAAAGAACGTCCCCACAACTATAACCAAGTGACATGTGTACTTACCATGGCTCTGTTGGATGTAGATCCGCTGATTTTACTATATCTGATCTTTGTGCAAGTTTCCCTGCAAAAAATTACTTCTCGGTAACATCAACACCAAGTCATGCGTGTTTGTGACTTTGTGTTCATGCAATACAAGTTGACCCATTTAACCCATATTAAATGATAAATTAAATTGGTTAGTATGCTTCGCAAAATTAAACTATTTTATTTGAACAAAATAAAATTAAAATTTCGAGTCAAAACGGGGCGTGTTCGAGTCAACAAACACACATACATAGATAAACAATATTTGGTGTAGTTATGAAATGTTACTTATAGAGTTTAAGAAAAAAAAAAGAAAAACGAACCGAAAGAGAAGAAAATTAATAGCCGAAATCCTTCCCAAATATTCATGAAACCTACAACTTCATAAGAAATTTATAAGATGTAAATAGTTAAATAACACAATTAGATGTAAATCATCAAAACTAATACATCAAACTACAATAGATCTCAACATCAATCTACAACAAGCAAGGTTGTTCAGGTTCACCCAAATCACGAGATAGTAAAGAAGAGTAAATGCAACTGCACACTTACTACAGCGTTTACCAAATAAGTTATGGGTCAAGTGAGTTGCATAAAAGTTATATAAAAGCTCGATCTTTCAAGTAAATATTTTTTATCGCACCTAACTGATTTAAAAAATGTTATAGTGAACATTCTGCAGCTACAGAACAAATACATGTCTGCATCAGTTTTGGGCTCTTCTAAGAACAGGGTCATGAACTCGGACGATCCGAATATAGGGGGCGAGTAAGCGTGTAACCGGGTACAACACACATCAAACAAATTTCTTCAAACTTTGGTTCGAAACGAGTCAAGCAAATTTTTTAAAAACATAAAAATAACAAAATTAAGCAGTTAAAACAATAGCAGTTCAAAAATAAGGCAGTTCAACAAACTTTAGAAGTTACAAAATAAAGGAAAATAAAAGCAAACCAAAACCCTAATTCTTTATCATCCCAACCCCGCCCCAGCCCCCATTCTCACTCAAACACATAACAGAGCATTTACAAATTCTATCGGTCAAATTTCTTCATAAATCACCTACAAAGTATCACTCATTTCAACCCAATTTGAGGACTTTACCTAGTAGAGAAGGGGTTGTTAGTAATGACTCAAGCCAAGAACTTTACCTAGCAGAGGAGTTGGCTACGGTGGCAGACGACGGAGGAGCCAGGCGGCAGTGTGTGTGAGTTTAAAATTCAGATACTAAAATGAAATTCCAGTACTAACCTATTGCTACGGCAAGGCGTGTTAATTGGATTCCCGGATTATTTTTGTAAATAAAAGAAAAGGAAAACTAAACCAAAAAGACCTATAGCAACGACTTCTCGACACTATAGGGCTTTCGCTTGGCGCTAGCATTTTTGGCTCTCCCGCTCAACCCTATAGCAACGATTAGTCGTCGTTATTGGGTGCATCGTGGAAAAATTTTGTCATTCTCGGTGGCGACAATAAGTCGTCACTATAGGCGGCGATCTATAGCAACGTTAATTGTCGTCGCTATAGGGTTCGTCATATCATACAGAATTTCTTGTAGTGTACGTTAACAATAAACCATAAACTATTTGTAAATACACAGGAAACAACCTAATATGTATCCATACATGAAAGACATTCACAATGACGCATAAGGAATAGCAAACTGATAATAAATTAATACTAAATGCGCATATGCATCACAACCAAACACAATAAAAACTTTACCAAAACATGAACCAATCAATAAATAATCCAAAACAAAAAATAAAACAAGTCTAAAAAGTATTCATCCAAACGCATGCAGTATAAAAGTTTAGCCAATCATAATTAACAAAACAAATATAGAATATAGATCACAGTTCATCGAAAAAGAAATATAAATAGTTCAGCTACTAGTCTGCGAGCTTAAATTAATTGAGTTGTGTGCCTGCTTGGTGATATTCACCAGCTTGGTAGCTTGCTTCTTATTTTCTTTTTAATGTCGTAGACTTTTGAGACGTGCTAGGCTGCTAGCTTTCTTGATTTCTTTTCTCGCACCAAACAGGGCCCCCCCCCCTCCCCCCTCTGACCTCTTCATCCTTTATTGGCGTCCTTTTTTCCCATCTGCCATAAGCCTTTTTTTATTTATCTAACGGACTGCAACTTGGCTCCAGCCCAACCCAAAACAAATGCTACAGCCCAACTCTAACTTTTAATACTCGTTGAATGTAGCAGAGTAGTTTTAACACCAAAGTATTACTTGGGTTCCTTTTGACTTTGAGCTTCTACATCAAGAAATAATAATAAATTAAGTTTATGAAAATTAAATTCATTTAGCTTAAAGAAAGCATTTAGTCATTGTTATGACTTTTTGAAGCTTAACCACTTTTCTTTATATGTATATATCTATGTTTTTTACCAATATTAATGTGAGCGTTTAGCACATTCTAAACCTACAGTAACATAAAGCTTGGAAATAACAATCATAAAATGGGTAATTTAGATAAGTTAACCATGTGAAACAAATCATTCCATCAAATGAATATTAATAATAATGCGATATAATTAAATCAATTTAAGTAATCACTCATTTGTCTCAAGTTTAATGAAAACACTCCATATTAACTCGTTGACCTTTTATACCCTTAAAACTCAAATATGAGCCAATTAGGTGAATTATTTAATAAAACTAACTCAAAAGAACTCAAAAAGTGTACGGAATAGTTATAGTATATATATATATATATATATATATTAGCCTATATCACTTAGCCATGGTCATGTATCAGTTTAAACAAGGCCAACCTGAACAAACAATTAGTAACTGATGAAGCTGGAGAATCAATCACACGTATAGCTACTAAAACATGGGTTAAGCAAAGAGAAGAAGATTTTAAGAAAAATCCAGAAGATTGGGATAAGTATAGGAAGAAATATGTCAGGAGAATCAAATTGGGAAGAAATCCAAAAGGATATGAATATGTTGTTGAGAGTCCCAAGATGATTGAAAGTCCATTGAAGGATGATGTTGAAAGTCCAAAGGACAGTCCTGTCAAGGTTGTTCCTCTACAAAACTGTAAGCCTGATGATGAGCCTCGAATGAATGAACCAAGGATAGAGGCTCTTAAAGAATCAACTGAGGAGGATGATAATACTACACTGACTCCCCAAATATTGAAATGACATATGAACACAGGGAGAACATACAGACAATATTGGATAATTCAAGAAGAAATCATCCATTGATTCTGAGTTTGATCAACCATGGTTACAAGTTTGAAACCCTGGCTCCAATGACTGATGAGCAACTGCAGGAATTAATTGATGGTGAGGCAGAGGATATTAAGAGAAAGATGGAAAAGAAGAACCGTGACTCACTAAAATACAGAAACTACTTGAGATTACATGGATTGTCTGATAAGGATATGAGCAAAATGAAGTTTGATGAGTTAGAAAATCATTACAATTTGATTGTTGAAAGAGTGAAGAGAGAATAGCTGGAAGGATTAAAGAAAGTTGGCAACCAATCTGAAAGACTTGAAAGACTATATGCCAAATTTGATGGGAAGTGCAAGTTTCTGGTTGAACATGGTTTCTTCTTTGAGCTGGTTGACAATTTGAGCAGAGAACAAGTTGAAACACATCTTAAAAGAATATCAAGAAAGATCAACATTGAAAGAACAACCAAGAGGCCAAGGATTGTGACTCTAGCTGAGAGGGAAGAGGCTGAGAAGAAGAAAAAGTGGGAAAATGAGCAAGTTGTTTTGTTTAACAGGTTGATGGAGGCTAGGGGCAGAGAAGATGAAACGAAAAATCTAAGAAAATTAGAGAAGCTGTCTATGCTTGAAGTTGAAAAAAAGAAAGATGATCAAGCAAAGCCTTCATCATCTGAGGTTCCTAATGTTGTGTTTGTTAAAAAGGAACCAGTTGAACACCTAGAGCCTTGGGAAGACGAGAACAAGATTAAGACCCTTAAAGGCTTGATGCTTAGTAAGGGAATGGTTGAAGGGGTGTTTGACAATCTTGGCAAAGATCAATTAAACACTTATTTTATACTGAGAAAGCTGAATGGGAGCAACTAGAGGCTGAACAAAGAAACCTCATGAACTCCCAATGTGGACCTAGGGGAGAAATATTTATTCCTGCAGGTAAACTAAGTGATGAGGAGATTATGGCATGATCACTACACTTGCTAGAGAACAAGGAGAAAACTTTCTGGAGTTGATCGTGTTGCCAAAGGAGATGATAGTTGCTATGTTTGAAAAGAAATATGGGGATGTGAGGGCCACTTTTCCTAAGAAGAAAATTTCTTCTAGGCCCTCAGCTGTAAGTGTCCCGATTCCTACCACCAAAGCTGCTCACCAGAGACAACAAAGGCCACCATCTGATGTGGACCTACCCAAAAAGCTCCTCTTTGATTCTCATACAGATACTTTGAAGGTGGTTATGAAGAGTGGAGATTTGAGAGAGATTGTGTTCAAGGATGATTTTACCAAATTCAAGAAAGAACAACTGGCTGAGATGGCAACTATGAATCTGTATGACTACCATAACATGCATAGATTTGCAGGAAGACAAAGAAATGAACTATCAAAGCATCTTAAGGATCAAGCCAGTCAAGGGTTCACCATGCTAAGAAAGAAAAGAAAATGGGAACTCTCTGAGTATGAAAGAAATATAAGAGTGAAGAGGATGAGGGATATAAGGTTTGCTGAAGATGCCTACAAGTCTAAAATGAAAAACAAAACCCTCTAGCAAATATGATGGAGTGTATTAATATGAGGCGGTAGATGACAAGGCCTAACTGCGAAGTCCAGAGAAATGGGAGGATTGCAAGTATTGAATATCAAGACCAAGATGAATTTTATATTCTCAGAAACTCTGTTGGGCTTGCCTTGGGCATCATTAAAGAAGATCAAGATTTGACATTCCTGCATGATGATGACTTGGGAGATATAATGAGGTGGACCCTGCCTCTCAATCATCCTCATCAACAGGACGTATTCTTATTCAAGGAAAGAGCCGCAAGCGTGAAGTTGGCAAGAAGACAAGAAGCCTCAAGCTTAAGAATATAAGACTATTTTTCTAGCTTAGGTTTACTTTGTAATGTCCATGGGACAGAATTTCCAACTTGTAATATTTTCATTATGATATATACCTTTCATTTTGAAATTTGATGTGTATTTTGGCTAAGTGTATGTGACCATAGAGGTGTTTTGGTACAACTGAGGTGTTCCAATCTAGGGGGAGATTGTTGGGTCGATGATTTGACAAGAAAAGACATAAGGGAGATTGGAATCTTCTCAACACTCTCTAAAAATGGCTAAGTATGGATACCGAGCACACTTAGGCCTCCGAGCAAGCTTCTACTTATCCTAGCAAGGTATTTTCCCTTCCGAGAAAGGTTATCTTCTAGAATTCCTCTTAAGTGTTAATCCGAGCAAGGTTCACTTTGTCTAGCAAGGTTGTTCTTCCAGTCAAGCAAGGTTTGTTTCCTAGCAAACCCTTGGCTAAACTAAGCTAAAGAAACCAAGTATTTTGGAAGATCTAGCAAGGTTTATTTAATAAACAGTGGTCCCAGCAAGCTTAAAGAAATTTGATAAAGAAATATATGTAGGACTTATTCTAGCAAGGTTCAACTCACAACAAGTTATAGTGCTACTAGCACACTTTGGTTTGTTAAATAAGTTAAAGTTTACAAAGAGTTGAAGGGATTTCTTAAGTACAAGTTTGCTCGTAGGATCATATCGAGCAAAGTTTGCTATGGTCAAGAGAATTGAAGTCTGCTAGGTGAATATTTTCTTTGGAAAATATTCTAAAGTAAAGTTTGCCCGGAGAGCTGTTCCCCGGCACACTTTGGTTACCAGGTCTACTCGATGAAGACAAAAGCTGCAAAGCTTACCAGAAGACCTGTTTTACACTTAGAATCTTTTTGTAATATGTTTTATGATTATGTATCATTGATTAGGGTTTCTAGATAGAATGACAGCTGTCAGGGCAGGCCTATAAAATGAATAATTTAGGGAACGCCTTGACAGCAGACGATACAATAGAGACACACGATAAGACACCTGACCTTATTCCTGAAATTTATTGTGACAGCTGTCTTTATCACTTACAGATAAAACATTCCCTTCTGAAACCTTAATTGATTTTCATTTGTATTATTGATTCTATAAATGGAAATATTTTGAGTTACAGTCTGTGTTTGTTAACTTTGTGTCTATTAAGCAACATTTAATGTGTTAGTGTTTCCGCCATTTATACATTATTGTTCTTACCTTAAATAGCAAGTAGTTAACCCTCTTGTCAACACTTAACCATGTGGGTTATGACAGTTGTATTGTGAGTGATTGAGCGATATATACGGGACCGACCCAAAGTCCCATCTTTAACATGATTATCAGTTAAAGTTACAACAAGGTTAATCGCGTCATCAAGTTCCTTGGGAGCACTACTCAAAACACTATCTTGGATTGTACTAATCGATGGCACACTAGGCTGGGGTAACAAGGTGAGGTACCAGCATACTAAGTTCATTAAAACGAGAAGTGTAAGCTGCGTGCTCACCACTCCCTTGTTTAAGGTTCCAAAACTCAGCTTCCAAATTGATGAGCTCATTTGGAGGGCATAATTGATTGGTCATCAGTTCTTTCAATTCATCCCACGGCAAAGCCATGGCATATTGGACACCACGGGTTGACTTTTCCTTCACTTACCAGGTAAGTGCCCCTTTTTCAAAAACACTTGTAGAAAAACGGGTTCACTTTTCATCGGGACACTTAATGTGGAGGAATATGCTCTCCATATTTTCGTACTACTAAAGTAGAGTAGTGGCACCTTTAGTCCCGTCACACTCTGATGGCTTGGTACTGGTGAAGGTCTTAAATGAACAGTGAGATGCTTTAGACTCGCTTGAAGCAGAGGTGATACTAGCAGAGAGGTTCAGGTGAATTTGGGTCATCATATTGGGAATGATCGTGGCTAGTTGTTTGGTGTTCAGAGCAGTTAACTTACGGCTAGAGGTTTTAGAAGAACGACGCTTGTTGAAACGAAGAGACATTCTACAAAC
Source organism: Bidens hawaiensis (assembly GCF_021521415.1). Taxonomy (NCBI): domain Eukaryota; kingdom Viridiplantae; phylum Streptophyta; class Magnoliopsida; order Asterales; family Asteraceae; genus Bidens; species Bidens hawaiensis. The sequence goes on from NW_027500902.1 coordinate 34,193, forward strand.
AATGATAAAGATATTAGTGAGACTCGAAGTAGGGTGGGGTATAAAAATCCTTGTTAAAGTTTGTTTTGAAAGAAAGAAATAAATAAATACACAAATAAACACATAAATAAAATCATAACAACGATAATAAATCATGTTTGGAACTTTAGAGTTTTCATGAACCACCATGGACTATTATTTTCCAAAAAAACAAAGAAACTCATAATCAAATGGAACCGAAAGCTGGGTATTCATGTACCACCGTGATTTGTCAGACTTCCAGTAAAACACATTGTAAAACATTGAGGGTCCGAGTTACACGTCGCATGAACCACGATGATTTGCATGACATCCTTAGGAGTGCAATCATTATTTTCACAAAGAGAACATGGTCACATTTGAAAGCTTAAGGTTGTGATTCATATGGCGTTGAAAGTGGTATGATTTGGCTTTATAGAGTTCATGCCCTATCCTAACTCTCCAGGTAAGCAACCGGGTCCCGCGTTTGATTGGGATTTATGCGCATTACTTATCCTTTGGTTTCAATAGCCTTGGTGTCAAGAGTTTCAGGAAACAAGCATGTCCCCCTTACAATTACTACATACCCACCATATAGAACCATCTTTAAGAAGAATAAATATCAGAACACTGCAACAAAAATCGATTATTGAAAAATCTTTGTTGTTAGGCATAAGCCTTGGACTTGTGTGTTCTTGTGTAATTGAAGTAATTAAATCATCAGTAGAATAGTAACAAATAATTGCTTTAAACAATCATATCAGGCTCACATAATTTCTAATCATGCAACCTACAATTAAGCAAATATAAACTATAATTAACTTGAACACTACGACTAATTTCCTGTCTTATAGTCACGGCTCTGATACCAATCAGTAACGCCCGGCTAAAGCAGAATACACCCGGGTGCGACATACAGACTGTTCAAAACACATGTGACACTATTAAGTGACAATATTATCATTATTTCATTAATGATTCAAATCACAGGTTCTTTTGCAAATAAGAAAATTACAAGGAAATGAAACATGTCAAACACTTAATTAATAACCCTATGTCTAGTGTCTTCTCTTGTTTCATCCTCTAATGAAAGTACGTGTAGCATACATATAAAATAAAGTCAACTAATTGAATAGTTGGTGAGTTCACACAAGTTTGATACAAGTACATAAAAATCATATAATTCCATGAAACTTAGTGTAGTAATAGCGCACGCAATGTCTATTTCAATTGGTAACAACCAATGTACTCGGATCGGGGGTCCTTATTCCAGTCATAACATCGAGGTCCTAAGTGCATAGGGGGGCGTATGATCATACTTAATAAAGAAACCATGAGCACGTAATCTTTGAGCAAGTAAGCAAATAAGTACACTTGTCCATGATATGAATTGTATTTTTGTAAATGAATAAGTAAACAGATGTATTGATAGGATACATATATGCTACCACCAAAATGTGTAAAAGTGTTAAAAATGGGGTGTGAGAAACTCACCTTTGAATTTCAATGACAACTTGGAAACGAAACGGAAAGTGTGTTATATGAAACCAAAAGATCGAATCTCACGATCTAAAATAATAAGCACGAGAATTACTAAATAAATAATGGAAATAAAATGTTGGTTTTAAAGTCCATACGTTATTATTTATATATATACTTTTACACATTTTAAAGTATGTTAATATTTAAGTCTAACGGATTTTAACGATTTATTATTATAATATTATTTATAAGATTAATATTGAATTTGAATATAACAATGTTTACGGGATTTTAGCGTTACCGGTATATTTTGTTTTAGTATAAATGTTGTCGTTTACAATATATAAAGTTTACAACAAGATTATATATATATATATATATATATATATATATATATATATATATATATATATATTTAATTTACGAGTTTTAACGAACAATTCGGGTTTGTACAAGCTTGGTTTTTGGTTGAAAAGGCTAAAAACAATCTAGAACAATTTTTATTTAACTTAAAAATGATTTTATTTAATTTATAATGATTTATAATTTTATTATAATAAATAAACATGGTTTACAAAAAAAATATAAAAACAATGTGCAGTGACCTGGGTTCAAACCCGGGTCTCCATGACCACAAGTATACACAACCACTGGACCATACTGTGTTTGTAATTAAAAGATGTAAACAATATATTATAAACAAATCTTCAACTTTATCTTCTTCACCATAAACCCATATTTTACTTACTTGATTTGGTGTCGGAATGAGGGTAAACGGAGCTTGGCTGGACTGAAATTTGGATGAACAAATTAGAAATTATAAACAATTTGTTTGTGAAGTTTTATGTTTGCATCAGATTTAGATAATGATTAGTATACTTTTATAGTTCAATTGAACCGTTTGGTGTTAAATTAGAGTTATTAAAGTTTTGATTATAATCCGATCAGTTAAGTTATTAGGGTGTTAATTAGGTTGTTAATGACGAAATTAATTGTATATGATTGCTTGGCGTTAGAAGAGAAGTCATTTAGGAGGATTTAATGAAATGTTTAGAAGTTAAAACACGTCTTTAGACCTTGCTAGCGCCGGAGTTGATGGCCGGAAAAGTGAAGAGGGGAAGGGGGAAGAGGGCTGGGAATTGTTATATATTTTTTATTATATATTTTAAATACCAAGTTACACTTATAGTCCTTGAACTTTAAATAACTTTATGATTTGTTTTAAACTTTATTTACACATTAAACCTTGAAATTTATAAAGATATATAATGTAGAAACCTTCCACAGATCTAGCCGCAAGTACGATACGTTGATTATGCATGAGATCTAAACGTTAAATTATTACTTTATTGATAAATATGGAGAGAATACATTATGGTGGATAAATAATAACTTATGGAGAACCTCACATCACCCATGTGTGTGAACTCACTTAATTATGAGCATGGAACCACCTATTTATAGGCCACATGCTCCATTCGTTAAGTTAAGCGTAATTCGTTATGCCTCCATAACGAATTAGACTCCATTTGTCAACATTCCATGACGAATTGTGTTAACTTAACGAACTAGCCCTCATTCGTTATGCTTCCATAATGAATGGACTGATACATTAACGAACTAGCCTAGATTACTAACGAATGGACCTCATTCGTTATACAAACCATAGCGAATGGGCCGTTTACAATAAATAAACAATCTAGACTATGTATAACTTATTCGAATGCTAATGACAACAATTTCGTGCACTAACAGACACCCCCTTTCCGTAGCTATCGAATACTTTAATCTTGAATTCTTTAACCGCAAATCACCAGTCACCAAACCGTGCACTAACATATAACTTAATCAAAACTTGATATATTTTAATATCTTTGGATGATTTACGTTTTATACTCGTATAGTTTGAAACTTGATTATTTTATAAACTTTTAAGGCTCGGAGATTCGTTAATTGAACAATACGAATAGAAAGTAAACGGATATGAACTTTAAATCATCGAAATTGATATAACTTGAAAAATCACAAAAACAAATACGTTAAAATGACTAAACGGGTCGGTTTAACGAATACAAATACAAATATAAAAAATTGGCAAATGTCATAACAAACTTGTAGATGCTCCAATTATGGTAACTCCAGATTGGGCGTTATCATTCGAACTCAAGTGTGACATAAAAGATTTAGTAGTTGGAGCCGTCTTAGGCCAAAGGAAAGATAAGAATTTTCATCCAAACTACTACGCCAGCAAAAATCTCAATGATGCTCAAGAGAATTACACAGCTATCGAGAAGGAACTTTTGGCTGAAGTATTCACTTTCGACAAATTCCGTTCTAATATGCTCCTTTCAACAACAATCGTCTACACTAATAATGCAACGATTAAGTACTTGTTCACCAAACAAGATGTTAAATCCCGTCTGATCTGTTGGATTTTACTTCTGCAAGAATTCAACATTGAAATCACGGATAAAAAGGGTGCTGAAAATATGGCAGCCGACGACCTTTCTTGTTTGGAATGCCCAGCTTCACATAAAATATTGGGGACCAAGATAAATGACAACTTTCCCCATGAATTTCTCATGCATATCCAGACTCGTGAAGGAAATCATCCTTTGTTCGCAGACATCACAAACTACAAAGGTGGTGGAATTGTTCTCAAAGGAATAACCTATTATAAGGAAGAAATTAGTCTCTGACATCAAATACTAATTTTGGGAAAATCCCTACTTATTCCACATAGGAGCTGATAATATCATCCGAAGATGCGCATATGGAGACGAAGCACGCGAAATCCTGAAACAATGTCATGAAGGACCAGCAGGAGGTCATCATGGAGCAAACGAAATGGGTTGCCTACAATCTACCGAGAAGCAAACGAAATGGTTTGGTTGCCAACAAAATCTCTTCCTGAGATGAAATGATGCAAAGGTCAATCTGCCAAGTAGTTAACATTTGGGGTATCGTCTTTTTGGGACCATTTCCAACATCATTCGGTCATCACCAAATCCTAGTTGAAGTAGATTACGTATCAAAATGGGTTGAAGCCCAAGCTTTACCGACCAACGATGCTAGGATGGTAGTCAAGTTTATGAAGAAATTATTCTCTTGTTTTGGTATTTCCAAAGCTCTTATAAGCGATCGAGGAACACACTTCTATAATGCAAAAATGGAGAATGTACGGGCCAGGCACGGGGTTCATCATCGACACGCTACAACTTATTACCCACAATCAAGTGGTCAGGTGGAAATCAACAATCGGGGTATCAAACGAATCCTGGGGAAAATTGTCAATCATAATGGCAGAGATTGGTTGGAGAAATTGGACGACGCGTTGTGGACTTTCCGTACAGCCTACAAAACTCCTATAGGAACAACATCGTTCACAATGGTGTACAGAAAGGCATGTCATCTTCCAGTCAAACTCAAACACAAATTATATAGGGCATTTAAAATGTAAACTTGATCTACAATTTTCTGGAAAAATCATATTCATGCAGCTACGCGAGCTATACG
>NW_027500903.1:0-76490 GCF_021521415.1 Bidens hawaiensis
AATCATTGAGTCTAATATCTCCCTTACCTCGCTCGCAGCGAGACAAGACACACATTAGACTGGGGGGCTTGAAGGGGTATGCACCCGCCCCAACATCGAGCGGGGCGGGTCAACCCATAAAGTACGGATAAGAAGCTTGAAATCAAGATGTCACGAAGACACAAAGCCGAAACCTATGCGCAAGCACACGAAACACCTGTGCGTGGCGCATATCGCATATGCACACAGCGCGCACACTCAGTGTGAGAATAAGAGAAGACCCCGCGCATCCCCAGGATAGGCGCATAAATGAGACAATAATCTAATCCAAATCAGGATAAGGACAACCGTGATTGTGCTCATCAGACAACCTTCCTGAAGGTATCTTTTAAGGAATAAAGAATGTGCTGAGGTTGACAGCTGCCAATGAAAGGTGGACAACTCAGCAAAGCCCATGTGCTACCACGTGATGGCACATGGGTCAGGTGAAATACCTTGGTCAGAGAATAATCAATGAAAGAGCACCAGGTGTCCTAAATACACGTGGCGCGAAGCAATAGGGGGAGGCTAAAAAGGCCCTAATTGGGTCTGAGCCAAATCATTGGAAACCCTAGCACTATAAATACTAGGCCGCCTCCACAGTTGGGGCCAGGCAAGAAAATATATTCTAAGTCCTTTACTCATTTTCACATCCTGATTATCCTCTCCTACAATATATGATTCTCACACCGGAGGGTTACCCCAAAGAGGACCCCTCTGTCCCTTTCTGAGGGGTAAGCTCACGGTACTGTTCGTTTTGTAGGTGGAAGAACTCGTATCTCGGAAAACCATCGGTGATATAGCAGACTCGTACCCGAGGAACGTTGATCGTATACAAGTAAGTCGATACACGCTTCTTCAGTAACCTATCCCTTCATGTTACAGGTATCTTACATTATTGAAGAGTATAAATGTGGCCGTACCCCTAACCCCGATGTTCTATGCAACACAAGAATCAAATTCGGTGTGTAATATTGGTAATCATTAATTTGCTTCTCAATTGTTGGCATTTATTCAAATTTTACTTTTAAACTTTAGGTGCATTCATGATGCCATAAGTAACATGAATTTTGATTATGTTGCTTCTGGACATTATGCAAAGGTTGTTCACACTGTTACAAATGAAAACAACCAGCTTTCGTTTCTGGAACTCTCAAAAGATATGGTAAAGAACTAAAGATACGCTTGTTATTTATTTTATGACTTTTATCATTTATATAATATATTATTTTTAATTGTTTTTCAGTTGAAGGATCAGACCTACTTTCTTTCATATCTGTCACAAGCTCAGCTTAAAAGACTTGTGCTTCCCCTTGGATGTATTCCAAAGGTAATCTTGTATATAAATTATTATTTAATCAGGATGAGGTTCGCAAGCTTGCTAGAAAATTTGATTTGCCCAATCAAGATAGAAAGGATTCACAGGGAATATGCTTCCTTGGAAAGGTATGTTTGGCTTACACGAATGGGGCATGTTCGTGTTCGTTCGTTTAACTTTATCCGAAAAAACGTCGAGCACAAACATTTAAATGAATGGAGTTCCCTGTTTGTGTTCGTTCGTTAATAGTATAATGAACGGTTCACGAATGTCAACGAACACAAATGAATGAACGTAACTTAACATAGATAAACGGACGTCCATATGTTGGACCAAAAAGTTAATAAAACTAGACTAAACTGTAATTGTGATATTTAATTTCATAAAAATATAATATTTTGTAGTGAGACTAAGTATAGAGGTAGGGTACCAAAAAGACCCAAATACCCTTAAGGACTACCCGCGGGTCAATCAGAAGCCTCATAAGGCACCCGCGGGACACATAAACCACCCGCATAATCAGTTGTGGAAGAAACACCTTCATAGCGCATGCGGAAGCATCACAGCACCCTCAAAGGTCATCTGCAAGAAGGAATATCCTTCCGCGTAAATAACCACGAGGTAAATGCCCCGGGACAACTATCAATAACCAATTATCTTCTAGAAGACTTGCCAAGATGCTTTCTTGAGCAATACGTGATCTTTCGGCCAATCAACCAGTGACATCTGGCAAGGTCGTTATAACTGTGCACATGGCCAATATTCTCCCGTTAACCAATGATAAAGTGACACGTGTCCAGGTTGTTATACATGCACATGCAACGTATAAGATGAACCTATCACATACGGACACGTATCCAGACGGTTACGGTTATTCAGGCATCTTCTTAAAGGACAACTGGCCCAATCACCTTCCTACACCCTTCGGCTATAAATACTTTCTCAACCACCATGAGGTATTCATTCACTCCGACAGTACTCTCTCAATTTACTTAAGTGCTTATCTCCTACAGAACAGTACTTACTCTCACTCCGGAGGGTGGTTACGGGAAGACCCCCCCTCTTGTTCTTCCTATAACGAGCTCACGGTGTCTGTTTTGCAGGTGTTCGTCACTGGACTTTAGGCAATTGGGTTCATATCGTTTGGCAGTTAACCGTATCCTACCCTGTTGACTCATTGGATCTAGGACCCATACTTGGGGAGTAGATCCGTGTTTCTTCACTAAGAATTATAAATGAATATGTAAAAAACAAACATTAATAAACGACGTTCTTGAACATGAATGAACGAATGGGACATGTGTTCTTGTTCGTTCGTTTAATTATATGAACAACAAAAAGTTGTTTACGTAAGTTTGTTTATTAAGTAAACGAACTTCCAACCGAATGGTTCGCTGAATTTGTTTATAGGCCTAATTTTAGACAAGTTTAGAGAATTTAATATACAAAAAGTTAGTTTAGTGACTTTTTTATGAAAAATAAATGAGTATATTGGTACCTAATATTATTGCTACTTTCATTGAAGTGCTTTTAATATGCAGATTAAATTTAGTGAATTTGTGGCAAGACATATTGGGGAAAAAGAAGGTATAATATTGGAAGCTGAAACAGGGGATTTCTTAGGGTCTCACAAAGGCTTTTGGTTTTACACAATTGGTCAACGTCAAGGTTTGAAACTTGCGGGTGGGCCATGGGAATATTTGAGCTTTCACCATTATTTCACATACTTATCAGCTATTATTTCGATCTTAATGATTAATTAACGCATAATGTAAATTTATTATGCAGGTATGTTGTTGAGAAAGATGTTAAAAATAATGTCGTTTTTGTATCAAGAAATTATTACTCTGTTGACAAACGAAGACGATCGTTTCATGTTGGGTCGTTTAGATGGATCAGTGGGTCTCCTCCTCGACACCTCAACCGGTTGAAATGCAAGGTAATTTAAATAATATAGCCGAAAATTTGTCAATACTGTCTGAAAAGTAAGTAATTTAGTGAGTTGGATAACATGTCAAAATGCGTATGCTGTCATGATGGTTTGGGTTGACCCTATTAAACTTTTTATCTGTTATTTAATTCTATAAATACTTAATGTATGATGAACCAAACAAACACGGACGAGGCATGCCCGTGTTCGTTCGTTCAACTTTAACCGAATAAACGATCAAAAACTATCAATTAAACGAATGAGGTTTTCTTGTTCGTGTTCGTTCTTTAAGAAAATGAACGTGTTCATGTTTGTTTGTGAATGGTATAAACAACGGTTCACAAACTTAAACAGACAAACTTAATTAAGAACATAGAGGAGCGAATATAAACGAACATAACTGAACAAACACCAAGTTAAAGTAAACGTGAGTAGAAAGTTAATAAAAGTGGACTAAATTGTAATAGGTAATCTTTTAATATAATCAAACTAGACCTATTTGTAATGAACCTAAAAAATTTAAATGAATATATATACAAACTAACCTAAACAAATGTAAACTAGCGAACATAAATGAACACATTTATGTAGAGGAATTAACATAAAAGAATAAGCAAACGAATGTAAACGAACGTTCACCAACATAAATGAATGAACAAGACGTGTTCATGCTCATATGTTTAGCGAAATGAACAAAAAGTGTTGTTTTCTTTTTTTATTAAATAAGCAAACTTCCGCGGAACGGTTTACCGAAGGTTCAGTTTGTTTACAAGCCTAGTTTACATTAATTTAAAGCTCAACAATAAATACTACACAAATTTGTTACTAACAATATATTTGACAGGTTCGTCACGGGCCTGATTTCTACAACTGCACTTTGCACATAGAAGTTGCAGAAAACGGGGCCGAAATTGGAACAGTTCAGTTACCTGAAGATGATCAGGGTCTGGCAGCGGGCCAATTTGCAGAGTTCTATGAAGAACAGGTTTGTGTTGGGTCGGGTGTGATCTTGGAATCATGGGACGATAATGGGTTTCCCGTTTGTGAAAAGGCCCGGGAAATTGCAAAACTGGAAGATAAGTCTAAGATCGGTAAACCCGTCAAGATTAAGCCAAGACCCGAAGATTGTTTAAGGACTTCTGCTATGAAGATTTGAGATTAGTTTAGATCCAGATTATATTTTGGTGTATATGTATAAGGTGTGCGTGTTCTATAATCTATTGGAATAATTTAAACTAGTGTTAATTGTTATATCTTTAAAGGTTATGCCAATTTTTTTTTTAATAATTACAGAAATATTATTATATCTTTATAGGTTATGCCAATTTTTTTATAATTATAGAAATATTATTATATCTTTATCTGTATTCTAAGGATGTTGTTGATATGTTGTGAAACATTGCACATGATGTCTTCTAAGGATCATGAGAATCATTGCACAATGTTCACTATAGTTGCACATTAAACTATCCACATCTCTGAGGGTTAAAAACATTCACAAACATATCCGGTTAGCTGTCACTTTAGACTTAATGTAATATGTTGACTTAATTTGATATCATACTACTTGTTAGATATTATACGACCCGTATGATTTAATCACATCCTAATTTTCAAAATGTGTTTGCACATAAATGCTGGTAAAGTTTACCCATAAATTTAATAATATTATTTATAATTGTTATGTAAACGAAGGACCTGAACTTGCTATTACAAATGAGTAGATTTTTTTTAATCACGAAAATAAGAATAGAATATTTTTTATTTTTTTACATAAGTGATTTTACTAATTGAAGGCAACTTTTAATATTTTTTATAAAAATGAAACAACATAAGCAAATAAAAAATATCTTATTGATTCAACTATTAGGGTCAAAGAGAGAAAACACGTATAAAAGAAACACCAGATGTAGCTATGAGAAAAACTGTGGTTTTCTATATCTGATAGAATCACATCCATAATTAATTACTTGTTGTGTTTCATAAAAATTTATACATAGATTTTCTCATCAGATTCATCTTTTCAATTCAGGGCTTTTACCTTTCTCTCAATATCCTTCCCGGTAATTATTATTATTTAACCATGCTCTTTAACTTAATTTTTTTTACCCTAAATCTTTATTTTTTTTGGCTGATACAAGTTGAAGTTAAACGTTATTGAACCTCGTTTCTTACTAATCACTTGTAAATAGTAATCGTGTATACGTATGCTAATTTTGGCCTGAAAGTAAATACTTTTTAACTATTTATTTTTTTAACATTAGACCATATCCTCCATGCATGAATATGTGATAACTGTGTTATTATTTTGGTGATTTTTTGCTGGTAGATTTTGGTGTTACATAATAATCTTCATGTCTTTCAGTACCATCCAATTTTATTTGGTTTGTCTTCTGTAGACAGACAGGGAATCACACTCGGGTTGTCTTCTAAATGACGAAGATAATGCTATAACCCAACAAATACAAACTCTTCCATATTTAGGTACTTATGATACATTGATACTTTATATTTGTTTGGATGAACTAGTTATATATTTTTGTTGTAATAGTGAAGATGCACTCTATCTTTCGTGGTCAAACATTTATGGACAAGTACAACGTACAGCTTGCAAATCATCAAATAACTAGGACTACAAAACATGCTTCCGGTTAACGGTGGAATCCTAAATCTGGTCCCACAACTTGATATTGTTGGGCATAACATTGTAAGATTCTTCGACAGTGGCATCCATTTATTTTTTCGTCTATTTTTAATTTTCTATAATTTATTATATTCAGTATCACTATCAATTTCTTAACCATTGAATTAATGAGATCAACGGCTCATGCCTGTCATGAATTTTTTATCTCCAAAGTTTAAGTAATTACGTATGCATATGTTTATTTACATACATATGTTATTACTTATTACAACTTGAGCAATATTTTTTCCTTTGAATCTGCACACTATGCACTTTGGGACTTAAATAAATAGATATTAGCAAAATAATAAATTTTCCATCAATTTACTTTTGATATATTTAGTAAATATGTAATGGAGGTAAAATGGTAAATTTAGTGTTGTAGGGTTAAAATGTCACAAGTTTAACTTATTTATTAAATTACCTGATGTAGTTCAACATCTAGTTCTCGAGACAGAAATGTAATTTGGTTCATGTTTTGACCCGTCTTGTTTTGATGACCAGTTTAACCCATTTATCTAAACGTGCGAATTTAGTTGACGGGTGATAACAAGTTGCAAACATGTTAATCGAGTTAGTGGTTGGAAAATTACGGTACAAACATATCATAAACAAGTTAGTTGACCGACGTGCTTAACTAAACGGGTTAAACAAGTCAACATGAGCATGACCCGTTTAGTTAAAAAATGTCAACCTGAACACAAAATGTTTTTAAATGGCTTAGATATGTCAACCCAAAACCTGATTAATTTCATCTCGTATTTTAACCATTACAAAGCCTTATAATGATAATTACTAGAAAAGTTGTACTAGGTTAACAATCTTATAGTAAAAAAAACACTAAAACTTATGTTATTTTTTATTAGTGCACAGGTTTTTTGGACTGTTTAGTCATTTTCTGAAATATGTGAAGATTACCACATTTAATACATATTTTCCAAGTTACATTTTATATGTTAATGAGTCCCACATAACTCAGCAAAGACTTCCAGAAGCTCTTTCACATTCTATATATACCAATACACAAGCATTGGTATTTTTAAGTTGCACCCTGGCCTAATAACAAAAGTCCTTTGGCACTTGAAATGGTAACACAACCTGTTCATGTCGACCCCAAACAATACGACGCGATACTAAGGCGAAGGGAATTACACTCGAGTAGTGTTCTAAATGAGGAAGATGATGTTATATGCAAACAACAAAATGTTCTATCAGGTACTTAATGTTTATTTTACACTGCACTTATTATTTGGTGGGATGAATATATTGTTTTAATTGTATTATTGAACTTGAGCACACGCTATATTTTTGGTTATTGGTGCAGGTGCCTAACCGTGCCTTCAAGATATTTATCCATCTTTTGAGCTATTTCATGTTCTTCCATCCCTAGTTAAAAAATCTGCTAAGACACTTTTGTCAAATTTAATTATTTCTATATCAAAATTGTACTCAGATAGTAAAGTTTGCCATCTGATTAATCTTTTATACTCAGGCTTAGAAGGTAAGTTGTTTTCTATTAAACTTTTACCTGTGTATTGTCAGTTCTTAATAAAAATCTAACTGGTAATAGAAAATAATAAGCTTTTGACAACTTTTCACAACTGTTAAAAGCTCTTTTTCGTTAATATGATATCTTGTTTCAGTGTCACTAAAAGTGCCTGAACAGTATCTACAAATGCTTTCACCAACTTTTTTTATTTCCGGAGAATAAACTATTTTTTAAGTGGATCTTGCTGTCACATAATAATCTTCATGTCTTTCACAAACATGATGCCACTTGTATTCGGTTCGTCTTCTGTAGACAGGAAATCATACTCAAGTTGTCTTCTAAACCAGGATGATGATGCAGTCACCCAACGAACACAAAATGTTCCATCTTTAGGTACTTAGATGAATTAGTTGCTACATTTAAATACATTATGTGGTCATATGTTTTTGTTTTAATACTGATGATGAACTCCATCTTTCGTGGTCAGACATGTATAGACAAGTACAACAACATTCAAATATATATAATGGTGGAATGATGACAACTTATGGTCCATCTACGGTAAGATACATTATTTCATATATCTATATATGTATGCTTATCGTCAAAGATCATTGATGTATCATGTATGGATGTATTTTTACTGTTTTTGTAGATTCCACCTCAATCTTTGGATGTGCCAACAAGGATACCTTTGGCACCTGAAACGGGACCACAACCTGTTTATGTCAATGCAAAACAATACCACGCGATCCTGAGGCGAAGGGAATCGCGTGCAAAAGCAGATGTAGAAAAGAAACTTATCAAAGACCGAAAGGTAAATTTTTATTTTATAACTTGAGGTTGAATTTAGTTGTCTAAAATGATAAATAACATGTTATGCTGGTCTTATTTTATAGCCATATCTTCATAAGTCGCGCCACCAACATGCAAAGAGAAGAGTTAGGAGTGTTGGTGGTCGTTTTACCAAGAGGCTAGAAGGGGAATCATTAAAGAACCCAACTGGTTCTGATCCTTCAAAGCGGGTGCGGTCAAGGGGTGAATCGGTCAATTCGCAGAGCTATCAGGCATCACTGGGCGACCGGACCTGTTATCATTTTCTCTCTTCATGCATACGAGAGGATTGGATAAACATATCATCACCTAACCAGGAATGACATGCCTACGCCAAGCTTGATTGGCAGTTGGCTGTTGTTATAACTTGTAATAATTAAGTTATTGACTATCACCGGTATTATATGGAGATGATTTTATTGCTATGATTATAATTATGTAATTTGATGATTCATATCACTTTGGCTGTTTATACCCCCTTTTTTTTTACCGTTTTTAACTTTCACATGGCAATAAAATCAACTTTGACTAAAATGTCAAATTTACTGAAAAATTCAGCTGCCCCAGAAAAACCAAGTTGAGTAAAAAATTAACTATTCCACAAATGGGTCAAAAATTGACCAAAACATGTGACCAATATGTATAACAAACTCATGAAATTTCCTAGCTTCAAATTGTGAATAAAAATAATAACAAACACATGTGAAGGCCTATAGAGATGAGGTAATCATGTGAAATGTACAAAGGATCCTGAATAGTAATACAACAATTGTATTTTAAGTGAAGATATACGCGTGGCGTTACAAGTGGTTTTAGATACACAATTGTAATGGTTTGGACACACCATTATATTCACAATTCATCTATGTGTTGTGTCTTAACAACTTGGATGCATCGTTCTAATTGTTTTAACACTGGTTTCGGTTGTAGTTTTTTTTTCCTGATCTTGATTTTTTATATAGAAACAAAAATATTACATCAACATTGCAGGTAGGCGGGCTACAAGCTGCGCCGCCACCCCTTTCTGAATTGCAAACCCTAACCTGCTAAAGAGATACCCCTGCCCCTTTGGAGTCGACACATTGCTATGCACAACCCGTTGGACCCTGGTTAGGAAACGGATAGCTTCCGGTGCCAAGGAGCCAAAGGTATCAAAAGCCAGAGGGACAAAAACATGTTGGTTCTCTTCGCAGGCTTTAGCATGTTTCTCCACCTTCTTTGTTTCAGCCCTTTTCATTGCTTGCCCAGCTACAAACCCATTATCCCTCAAACCAGCTAAAGGAGATACCCCTGTGATGTCAACACAAGCGTGTTTTCCCCCGACCCAACCAAAGACGAGCAAATCTGCCGTTCGTAGAGTGGATCTCCCTTCTGTGGGGTCTGTAAGGAAGTTTACGGGGGCTTCCTTTTTAGCTGATATCTCAGCCCGCCTTAAGATGTCCCAAAGAACGTCCCGCACCCAATCATGTCGGTATTTGAACCCATGCATCTCCTTGCAATGAACCGCATGCTCTCCGAATTTATCCAGGCAAGCCTTACGGCAGATCGGACATGTTTCGTCTTCTGGGTACATTGGGACCATCAAACGGTACTTAAGAATGGCCCTATACTCGAGCGCAGACATGCTTTGGCCCAAGCCATCAATCGGGATAACGGTTAGAAAATCTTGGGCATGAGAACCTTGTAAGCATTCAATAACCGCCTTCTGTCGGGGGGACAATCCAAAAACTTCTCCTAGGCTCTGAGCGATTTTGCCAAAAAAGGCATTCACCAAAGTTTTTTGAGGCTTTGGTGGGGCGGTCCTTATTAGAGAAACCGCCAATGTCAAAGTCTAGGAGAGCGCCATTTAGGAGTTTCAGGGCCTGCACGTAGTCTGAGTCCAGGTCGACAACTCCGCTATTCCTTAAGATGTGATTCTGTAGCTTCCAAGACTGAGCCCTCGACACTACAAAAGCGTAAACCCCAACATCATAAGCGAAAGAAGGCCTAAATCCCCCAAGCGCATCGGTAAAGATGCAAGTCGCCACTGAAGATCACCAAAGAACAGGCCTCCACATACAACTATGTCTTCGATGGCTTCTCGAAGCCCCTTATCAAAACAGGATACCGCATCATCCATCATATGGGGGTGGCATGTTCGTAACCCAAAAAGCAACTTAGCAACCCCCATGCAAGACCTAAACAAAAGGAGTTCATGTAAATGATCATTTATTATGTTTCAGGCCTTTGCTTCTTGTAAATGATCATTTTTTTCTTTTTAATGATATCATCCTTTCAAAAAAATGTAGTTTAGGCGCACCCCTATACACAAATTTAAGATAATAAAGTTCTTGATTTTATGGTATAATGTAAATAGAATAAATAGAAAAATAAGTATATAAAAGTTCTCCGGATTTAAAAAAGTCAAAATATTTGTCTGAAAACTTTTTATTATTTATTATGTTGTCATTGCCTTAATCTTAACCCTTGAATTAATGCGGTCAATAGCTCATGTCGCACTCGACTCGCTTATCATGATTTTTTGGTTGCTTGAATATGAGATTTTGCAACATTGGAAGTTTGGAACAGTAGCTAAATCTTCAAACTATGACTTTAGGACACAAATAAATGCATGTGTAGCAACTAGCAAGAGAATAAATAAACGAACGTTCATGAACATTAATGAACGAACAAATATGTGTTCATGTTCGTTCGCTTACTTAAACGAACACAATTTTTTTTCATGTTCGTTCGTTTATTAAAAAAAGTAACATAAACGAACTTCTTGCCGAACGATTCACCGAACGTTTGGTTCATTTACAAGCCTATATACACGTATATCTTCTTACAAGTTAATTATTTTAACAATATTTGCTTGAATATGAGATATTGCAGACAGAAACAGTAGCTAAATCTGCAAACTATGCACTTGGGAACTTAAATAAATGAATGTTAGCAAAAGATTAAAATTTCCATCAATTTTATTTTGAAATATCTTAGTAAATATGTGTTGGGGAGTAAAATGGTAAATTCAATGTTGTGAGGCTAAATAGTCACTTGTTACCTTCAACTAAACCTTTTTTGCATATTTAACCCCTGCATGCATCATTAAATAACAACATAAGTTTGACAAAATTTCTTCACGGGTTTAAAACTCTTCACCAATGCATGTTTATATGTTTCAGAATTAGCTTTTAATGTTACGAATGATGTTTGATAAGTGGTGCATGAGTGGTACAGATTTTCTTGACAGTTGTTGCGTGAAATTTGACACTAGTCACTCTGGAGTGAGTGGCAAATTTATGTCCTGCTGTCATTGATTTCATCTCTAGTTCTCGGAACAGAAAAGTAATTAAACATGTACCTGGTTATTTATGGGTGATAACTATGTTGTAATCATGTTAATCGAGTTGGTGGGTGGTAACATAATGGTTTAAACATGTCAAAAATGTATTTAAAGAAATTATGTTTAAAATTTGTCAAACACGAACATGACCTGTTTAGCTAAACGGCTTTGTGGGTTCGTCCCGAAACTAACCCAGACCTACTAAATTTGTGTTACTCTTGTTGTGTCATAACTTCACACCCTGAGTGTATTTTCTATTTTTAATTGGTATTAAACAGTTTATATTAAGATAATAAAAATAATAATAATAATATGTTATTAAACATAATACATAAACATGTTTTCAAGATGACCAATACAATTGATAGAAGCCTCAGTATATATATATATATATATATATATATATATATATATATATATATATATATATATATATATATATATATATAGGGGAGGGTTATTCTAAAAACAAGTAGTTTCCTAGGAAGACTAGGAATAAATCATAGCCATTAGATCATATCAATCAATGATTGAGATTTAAAATTACCAAAAACCGTCATAGTTTCCTAGAAGTACTCTTTCAGCATTATAACAGACATAGTTTCCTAGAATTATTCTTTCACCATAGGTTTTAATGCCAAATGCCAAAATTCTATTGGTTCTTACCATTCTTAGGAAACTTATTCTTTTTATTTGAACCCTTTTCTATATATATATATATATATATATCATACTTAAGACTTAAGTCACACACACAAATTGTGATTTATTAAATTTGATCAAAATGTAATATACACATGGTCCAACATGATGCTTATCCGCCCTAGCCACAAATTCACAATAACTATGTGAATTGGTCTTTATAGAGTCCTTCAAATGTTGCAAATGAGGTAGCTTTTATGATGTAAATGTAAATGTAAATGTAAATTTCTAAATTTTATTTAATATTGGCATCAAAAAATAAAATTATTCAAGAGATTAATGATATCTTACTATCAAGGTTTTCCCTTGTGAGAAAGAGTACTTGAGTTATTATAGTATTTGTTACTTTGATTATGTTAACCAAAACTTTGATGACAGATTATATTCACTTGATGTTCTCAAATCTCAATGGACTAAAATTACATGGAGTTCTAAATCATTGGTGTATATTAGAAAAAGGAGTCCGAGTTATGTTACTACAAAACCTTGATCAGAAAAATGGTTTATGTAATGGGAGAATGCAACAAATTAAATCAATGGGTAATCAGGTTGAGGCAGATATCATATAAAATAGTAAAATTGAAAAACGAATTGTTATACCAAGAATTACTTTGACTTCTTATGATAAGAGAATGCCTTTTAAACTCTAAACGAGAAAATTTACAATTGCATATGCTTTGCAATGACTATAAAAAGAGCAATTATAAGAGCATTCCCAATGGGTTCTATATATCAATCTTTATTTCTAAAATTTAGAAAAACATTCAAATAATCACTCCAACTCATTCTCTATCTCCAAACTCTATCTTTAAATTTTAGTGAAATGATATAAGAAGCCTCCAAATTTAGAGTGTTCCACAATACTCAATTTCCATCTACCCTTCTATAAATTTATATTAAAAATCATTTAATATTGAAAATAATAATAAGACAAATGAATATAGAGATGATAATGGAGAATGGGTTGGGGGAAATTATTAGAAAATGATGTATAATTTAAAGAAATTATGTTTTTTAGTTAAATTTTAAAGATGGAGATAAAGAACCTATTGAGAATGCTCTTACCTCTTTCTAGGGTTGATTTGTTATTTAAATCTCTTGTTTTTTTTTTACATGAACAACTTTATGTTGCATTTTTAGAGGAACCAGAAACTTGAAATTATTAAATATTAGACAAAATTGAAAAACCTTTTGATGCAATTTCAAGTATTGTATACAAAAAGATTTTTTTTTTTAATTATAATTGTTTTTTTAAGCATCCTATGTATCACATGATTTTAAAGTTAGTTGTTATATAGCGTAAGGATTAATTATACGTTACAACTTATTAGCATTAAGATAATAACAACTCTACCTAGAAATGATGGATTTCATTTCAATGATGAAAAAGGAATTGAACTTGCTATTAAAATGCGTACATTTAGTTTTTTTTTTATCCAAGAAATAAAATACCTTATTTTAAAACAAGTGATTTTACTAAAAAGATTGAAGGAATACTTTTAAATTTTAATAAAAAGAAAACTACAATATAAGCAAATAAAAAATATCTTATTAATTCAGCAATGTATGGTCAGAGAGTGAGAAAACACGTATAAAAGAAACACAATGTGTTATGAAAAAAAAAAACGGTGGTTTTCTATATCTGATAAAATCACATTTGCAATTAATTGTTGTTTTCCATCTAAATTTTTCTCGTTAGATTCATCTCTTCAATCTAATCCAGGGCTTTAACCTTTATATTCATTATCCTTCCCGGTAATTATTATTATTTAACCATGCCTTTTAACTTGTTTTATTTTTCCCTTAATCGATGTTTTTGGCTGATGCCAGTTAAAATTAAACGTTATTGCACCTGCTCGTTTCTTACTAATCACTTGTAAATCGTATCGTGTGTTGATTTTGGTAACCAAAATGTTAATTTTCGCCTGAAAGTAAATACTTTCAACTATTTATTATTTTAACATAATTAGACATTGATATCCTTCATGCATGAATATGTAATTGTGTTATTATTGATAAATTGCATGCATTAAATTTTCATGTTAATTGATTATTTGGTGATCTTTTGCAGGTAGATCTTGGTGTTACATAATAATCTTCATGTCTTGTAGTACCATACTACCAATTTTATTCGGTTCGTCTTCTCTAGCTCTAGATGAGGAAGATGTTATAGCCAAACAAACACAAAGTAGGCCGTCTTTAGGTACTTATGATACATCGATACTTTGTATTTGTTTGGATGAACTAGTTATATATTTTTGCTGTAATACTGAAGATGAACTCTATCTTTCGTGGTCAGACATTTGTGGACAAATACAACAGCATCAACAGCAACTAGGACTACAAAATATGCTTCCGGTTAACAATGGAATCCTAAATCAGGTCCCACAACTTGATTTTGCTGGCATAACATTGTAAGATTCTTCGACGGTGGAATGCATTTGTTTTTTCAACTATTTTTAAATTTCTATAATTTATTATATTATCAGTAATAGTATCTTAACCACTGAATTAATGATATCAACCGCTCATGTCGGACTCCGCTCGCATGTCATGATTTTTTTGCCTCCAGTATATAAGTAATTAAGTATGCATATGTTTATTTACATACATCTGTTAGTACAGGTTACTTGAGCAATATTTTTCTTTGAATCTGCAAACTATGCACTTTGGGACTTAAATAAATAGATATTAGCAAAATAATAAAATTTCAATCAATTTACTTTTGAAATATTTTAGTAAATATGTGTTGGGGGTAAAATGGTAAATGCAGTGTTGTAGGGCTAAATTGTCACTAGTTACCTTCAACTCAATCTTTTTTACATAATTAACCCCTGCATGGATCATTAAATATTATATAGCAATATATGTCTAACAAAAGTGACTTCACAGGTCTTAACTTTTCTCCGCTGCATGCTTATATATTTCAGAGTTTCAGAATCAGCTTGTACTTTTAAGGACGAGTTTCAAGATTGTCATGACAGTTGTTGCAATAAATTTGACACCTGTCACTAAAAATGGCCCGCTGTAATTGGTTCATCTCTAGTTCTCGAGACAGAAATGCAATTCGGTTCATGTTTTGATGATTGGTGTTGTATCGCTTTATGCAGCCTAATGGCTGGAATGGCAAGCCTACGTTAAGCTTGATTGGCAGTTGACTATTGTTGTAACTTGTAATAATTCAGGTTTAATTTTTGTTAAAATAAATTATTGACTATCACCGGTTTCTTGGAAATTATTTTGTTGCTATTATTATAGTTGTGTGTAACTTGATGATACATATATAACCAAAAAGAAAAAGAAAAAAAAGTCTCTTGCTATCATTCTCAACCCAATGCCTTGCTGTCATTGATTCGTCTCTAGTTCTTGAGACAGAATTGTAATTCGGTTGCATGTTTTGACCCGTCTTGTTTCGATGACCCGTTTAACCCATTTATCTAAACGTGTCAATTTAGTTGACGGGTGATAACTAAGTTGTAAATGTGTTAATCGAGTTAGTGATTGGAAAATTACGGTACAAACATATCATAAACAAGTTAGTTGATTGACATGCTTAAGTAAACGGATTAACCAAGTCAATGTGACTATCGCCCGTTTAAGGTTAACTGAACAAAACATGTTTTTTAAATGGGTTAGATATGTCGACCCAAAATGATTAATTTCATCTCATATTTAGGCCATGTCGTTGCCACCGGTTGTTCTACACGAATATGCTTAAAAGAATATTTTGTAGTTGAGCATTAAAAAGCCTAATAATGATAATTACTAGAAAACTTGTACAAGATCAACAGTCTTATACTAAAAAAACATTAACTTATATTATTTTTTGGGACTGTTTAGTCATTTTATGAAATATGTGAGGATTGCAATATTAATACATAATTTCCAAGTTACACCTTTATATGCTAATGAGTCACTCAGCAAAGCCTTCCAAAAGCTTCCTCCCATTCTATAAATACAAGCTTTGGTACTTTTAAGTTTCCCAAACCTGGACTAATAACAAAAGTCCTTTGGCACATGAAATGGGACCAGAGCCTGTTTATGTCGATACAAAACAACACCACGCGATACTCAGGCGAAGGGAGTCGCATGCAAAAGCTGAGGTAGAAAAGAAACTTATCAAAGATCATGCTGCCGATTTATTTGGTTCGTCTTGTACACCACATTCAGTAGACAGGGAATCACACTCGGGTAGTGTTCTAAATGAGGAAGGTGATGTTATAAGCAAACAACAAAATGTTCCATCAGGTAATTAATGCTGTTTTTTACAGTGTACTTAATATTTGGTGTAATGAATATATTGGTTTAATTGTATTATTGAACTTGAGCATACATTATATTCTTGGTTATTGTTGCAGGTAGATCTTGCTGTTGCATAACATGTCTTTCACTAACATGAGACCATCTTCAATTTATTTGGTGGTCGTTTTGCCAAGAGACTAGAAGTAGAATCATTAAAGAACCCAATCCTTCAAAGCGGGTACGGTCAGAGTCCATCTAAAACACCAAGGGGCGAATCGGTCAACTCACAAAGTTATCGGGCATCAACGGGTTATCATTTCCTCTCTTCATGCATACGAGAGGATTGGATAAACATATCATCACCTAACCAGGAATGATGTGCCTACATCAAGCTTGATTGGCAGTTGGCTGTTGTAACTTGTAATATTTAAGTTTTGTTAAATTAAGTTATTGACTATCACTAGTATTCTATGGAGATATATGATTTTAATGCTATGATTATAGTTATGTAATTTGATGATACATACCCAAAAAAAAAAAGTTGTTTCAGTTGCCAATTTGTACTCTCATATCCCTAACATTCTCATGTCACCATGGCTGTTTATACCTTCTTTTTTTTTTACTGTTTTTAACTTTCAGGTCAAGTTCGGCCACTGAATAGTCAACCGTGGCAGCAAAATCAAATTTGACTAAAAAGTCAAATTTACTGAAAAATTCAGCTGGCTCCAGAAAAACCAAGTTGAGTAAAAAATTAACTATTCCACAAATGGGTTAAAAATTGACCAAAACATGTGACCAATATGTATAACAAACTCACGAAATTTCCTAGCTTCAAATTGTGAATGAAAATAATAACAAACACATGTACAAAGGGCCCTGAATAGTAATACAACAAGTCTATTTTAAGTCGAAGGTATACATGTGACGCTAAATTACAAGTGGTTTTAGATACACCATTGTAATGGTTTGGACACACCATTATATTCACAGTTCATTTATGTGTCGTGTCTTAACAGCTTGGATGAACTGTTCTAATTGTTTAACACAATGCTGTATCTAGTTTTGATTGTAGTTTAATTTAAACTTATTTAAAAGGTAGTAATTACAGTGAAACAACAGAAGGCAAAGGGCAACAAGTTGCGCCACCACCTCTTTTGAGTTACAAAACCCATTCTTTTAAACACTACATTGAATGATCTTTGAGTCATAACATTACTATGTATAACCACTTGATTCAGCTAAGTAGTTTGTATTTGCATTCCTTGTATGTTTCAGGGCCTTTGCTTCTAGTAAATGGACCTTTTTTTTTTTTTTTTTTGCTTTTTAATGATATCAGTCTTTCAAAAAAAATCTAGTTTAGGCGCACCCCTATACACAAATTTAAAGATAATAAAATTCTTGATTTTATGGTGTAATGTAAAAAGAGAAACGAGTATATAAAAGTTATCCGCGTTTAAAAAAAGTCAAAACATTTGTGTCTGATTGGTTTTATGTTTCAACTATTTTTAACTTTTTAGTATTTATTATATTGTCATTGTCTTAATCTTAACCATTATGCGATCAACAACTCCGGATCAGTTTTTTTTCGCACTCCACTCGCTTATCATGAATTTGTTTCGCTTGAATATGAGATTTTGCGGATTGGAACAGTAGCTAAATAAATGGATGTAAGCAAAACAAAAGAGTAAAATTTCCTTCAATTTCTTTTAAAAAATATTTTAGTAAATTCAGTGTTGTCAGGTTAAATTGTCACTGGTTACCTTCAACTCAACCTTTTTTACATAATTAGGCCCTGCATGAATATCATTAAATAGCAACATGTTACATAAGTTTGACAAAAAAAAATTTACGGGTCTTAACTTTTGTCCATTGCATGTTTATATGTTTCAGAGTTAGCTTTTAATGTTAAGTATATGATGTTTGATAAGTGGTGCATGAGTGGGACAGATCTTCGTGACAGTTGTTGCAAGAAATTTGACAGAGTGTCTGGCAAATGTCGTTGATTTCATCTCTAGTTCTTGGGACAGAAAAGTAATTAAACATGTACCTAGTTATTTACGGGTGATAACTAAGTTGTAAACTTGTTAAACGAGTTGGTGGGTGGTAAAATAATGCTTTAAACGTGTCATAAACGGGTTGACAGGTCGACCTGTTTGACTAAACGGGTTAAACAAGTCAAACCAAACATGACCCGTTTAGTTAAAGAGATCAACCTGAACAATATTCACTATAATGTTAACCCAAAACCTGATTATTTTCGTGTGTGTATTGCATTGGAAACTGGCACCTAGTCATTTTATAAGGTAATAAAATTTTATGTTGCACTCCGCTCGCTTATCATGAACTTTTTTTCACCTTTTATTTATTTAAAGTCTATATGTGCATATCTTTAAATACGCGAAGGCATGTAACGAACTGAATGAACACGAACAAGGGCATGTTTGTGTTCGTTCATTCAACTTTAAACGAAAACGAACAATTAATCGAACATGTATTTTGTGGTCATGTTCGTTTATTTTAAAAATAAACATGTTCGTGTTTGTTTATGTTTGTTTGTTTAAAGTCTAAACGATTTTTTTTCACGAAACATAAATGAACAAAGATAAACAGACATAAATGAACATATATATGAGCAAATGTAAATGAACATAAACAAACATGAACGGACATAAACAAACAAATATAAAACCTTTAAGTAGATGTCTCGTCCAAATAATATTAAATTATTCTCTACTTATACATAAATGAACATAAATAAACGAATGTTCATGAACATTAATGAACGAACAAATATGTGTTCATGTTCGTTCGTTTAAAATAAACGGACATAAATGAACTTCCTGCCGAACGGTTCACGAACAGTTCACTGAACGTTTGGTTTGTTTACAAGCCTATATACACATATCTCTTCTTACAATTTAATTATTTTAACAATATTTGCTTGAATATGAGATTTTGCAGATTGGAATATTAGCTAAATCTGCAAACTATGCACTTGGGAACTTTAATAAAATGGATGTGTAGCAGAAGAGTAGAATTTCCATCATTTTTTTTTAAATATTTTTGTAAATATGTGTTGGGGGTAATATGGTAAATTCAACGTTGTCAGGCTAAATTGTCACTGGTTACTTTCAACTAAACATTTTTTACATAATTAACCCCTGCATGCATCATTAAATAACAACATAAGTTTGAGAAAGTTTCTTCACGGGTTTAAACTCTTCTCCAATGCATGTTTATATGTTTCAGAATTAGCTTTTAATGTTAAGAATGATGTTTGATAAGTGGTGCATGAGTTGGCCAGATTTTCTTGACAGTCGCTGCAAGAAATTTGACACGACTCACTCTGGAGTGAGTGGCAAATTAATGTCCTGCTGTCATTGATTTCATCTCTAGTTCTCGGAACAGAAAAGTAATTAAACATGTACCTGGTTATTTATGGGTGATAACTATGTTGTAATCATGTTAATCGAGTTGGTGGGTGGTAACATAGTGGTTTAAACATGTCAAAAATGTATTTAAAGAAATTATGTTTAAAATTTGTCAAACACGAACATGACCTGTTTAGCTAAACGGCTTTGTGGGTTCGTCCCGAAACTAACCCAGACCTACTAAATTTGTGTTACTCTTGTTGTGTCATAACTTCACACCCTGAGTGTATTTTCTATTTTTAATTGGTATTAAACAGTTCATAATAATAATAATAATAATAATAATAATAATAATATGTTATTAAACAGAATACATAAACATGTTTTCAAGAAGCCTCAGTTGTGATGATATTGATCATTTAGTAAATCAACAATAGATATCATACTTAAGACTTATGTCACACACACAAATTGCGATTTATTAAATTTGATCAAAATGTAATCTACACATGGTCCCACATGATGCTTATCGGCCCTAGCCACAAATCCACAATACCTATGTGAATTGGTCTTTATAGAGCCCTTCACATGTTGCAAATGAGGTAATTTTTATGATGTAAACGTAAATTTCTACATTTCATGAACATGGCATCAAAAAAATGAAATTATTCAAGATATTAATATTATCTTACTATCAAGGTTTTCCCCGGTTAGAAGGAGTACTTGAGTTCTTATAGTATTTGGTACTTTGATTGTGCTAACCAAAACTTTGATGAGAGACTATATTCACTTGTTGTTCTCAAATCTCAATGGACTAAAATTACATGGAGTTCTAAATCGTTGGTGTATATTAGAAAAAGGAGTCCTAGTTATGTTACTACAAAACCTTGATCAGAAAAATGGTTTATGTAATGGGAGAACACTATAAATTAAGTCAATAGGGTAATTGGATTGACGCAAATGCCATATCAAACAGTAAAATTGGAGAACGAATTGTTATATCAAGAATTACTTTGACTTCTTATGATAAAAGAATGCTTTTTAAATTCTAAAGGAGACAGTTTCCAATTGTCATATGCTTTGCAATGACTATAAAGAAAACAATTACAACCTCTTTCTAGGGTTGCTTTGTTATTTAAATCTCTTGTTTTTTTACATGAACAACTTTATGTTGCATTATAAGAGTAACCAGCAACCCAAAATTATTAATATTGGACAAAATGGAAAAACCTTTAATGCAACTTCAAATATTATATACTAAGAGATTTTTTAATTATAAATGTTTTTTTAAAGCATAATATGTATCACGTGATTTTAAAGATAGTTGTTATATAAAGTAAGGATTAATTATACATTATAACTTATTAGCATTAAGATAATAACAACTCTACCTAAAAAATGATGGATTTCATTTCAATGATGAAAAAGGAATTGAACTTGCTTTTAAAATGCGTAGATTTAGGTTTTTTTATCCAAAATATAAAATATCTTTTTTTAAAATAAATGATTTTACTAAAAAGATTGAAGGAATACTTTTAAAATTTTTACAAAAATAAAACTTCAAAATAAGCAAATAAAAAATATCTTATCAATTCAGTTATTAGAGTCAGAGAGTGAGAAAACATGTATAAAAGCAACACCATGTGTTATGAAAAAAACTGTGGTTTTTTATATAAGATAGAATCACATAACTGTAGCTTTTCATCTAAATTTTCTCATCATATTCATCTCTTCAATCCGGAGTTTTTACCTTTCTCTCCATTATCCTTCCTGGTAATTATTATTATATAGCCATGCTTTTTAACCTACTTTTTTTAACCCTTAATCGATGTTTTTGGCTGATGCAAGTTAAAATTAAATGTTATTGAACCTCTTTTATACTAATCACTTGTAAATAGTAACCTTATGTTGATTTTGGTAACAAAATAATGAATGTATCATGTATGTAAGTTAATTTTGGCTTAAAAGTAAATACAATAACTATTCGTGTTTAACTTGACACTGATATCCTCCATGCATGAATATGTAATTGTGTTATTATTGATAAATTGCATGCATTAAATTTTATTGTTAATTGATTATTTGGTGATCTTTTGTAGATGTTACATAATAATCTTCATGTCTTACATTATCATACTACCAGTTTTATTCGGTTTGTCTTCTCTAGACAGGGAATCACACTCGGGTTGTCTTCTAGATGAGGAAGATAATGTTATAGCCCAACAAACACAAAGTCGTCCGTCTTTAGGTACTTATGATACATTGATACTTTATATTTGTTTGGATGACCTAATAATATATTTTACTTGTATTATGAAGATGAATTCTATCTTTCGTGGTCAGACATTTATGGACAAATACAGCAGCAGCAGCAACAACTCGGCCGACAAAATATGCTTCCGGTTAACGATGGAATCCTAAATCAGGTCCCACTACTTGATTTTTCCGGGCATAACATTATAAGATTCTTCGATGGTGGAATACATTTATTTTTTCAACTATTTTAACTTTTTATAATTTATTATATTATCAGTAATAGTATCTTAACCACTTAATCAATGAGATCAACGGCTCATGTCGCACTCCACTCGCCTATCATGAATTTTTTGACTCCAGTGTTTAAGTAATTAAGTATGCATATGTTTATTTACATGCATCTGTTTTACTAGTTACTTGAGCAATATTTTTCTTTGAATCTGCAAACTATGCACTTTGGGACTTAACTAAATAGACATTAGCTAGCAAAATAATAAAATTTCCATCAATTTACTTTTAAAATATTTTAGTAAATATGTGCTGGGGGTAAAATGGTAAATTCAGTGTTGTAGGACTAAATTGTCACTAGTTACCTTCAACTCAATCTATTTTAAATAATTAACCCCTGCATGGATCATTAAATATTATATAGCACTACATGTCTAACAAAATTTACTTCACAGTCCACTGCATGTTTATATGTTTCAGAGTTTCAGAATCAGCTTGTAATGTTAAGGATGAGTTTCAAGATTGTCATGACAGTTGTTGCAAGAAATTTGACACCTGTCACTAAAAATTCCCTGCTTGTCGTTGATTCATCTCTAGTTCTCGAGACAGAAATGTAATTTGGTTCATGTTTTGATGATTGATGTTGTATCGCTTTATGCAGCCTAACGGCTGGAATGGCATGCCTACGTTAAGCTTGATTGGCGGTTGACTATTGTTGTAACTTGTAATAATTCAGGTTTAATTTTTGTTAAAATATATTATTGAGTATCACCGGTTTCTTGGAAATTATTTTATTGCTAAGATTATAGTTGTGTAACTTGATGATACATATATAACCAAAAAGAAAAAGGAAAAAAAGTCTGTTGCTATCATTCTCAACCCAATGCCTTGCTGTCATTGATTTATCTCTAGTTCTCGAGACAAAAATGAAATTCGGTTCATGTTTTGACCCGTCTTGTTTTGATGACCAGTTTAACCAATTTATCTAAACGTGTCAATTTAGTTGACGGGTGATAACTAAGTTTTAAACGTGTTAATCGACTTAGTGGTTGGAAAATTACGGTACAAACATATCATAAACAAGTTAGTTGATTGACCTACTTATGTAAACGGGTTAAACAAGTCAACATGAGCATGGCCCATTTAGTTAAATAGGTCAACCTAAACACAAAATATTTTTTAAATGGGTTAGATGTTAACCCAAAACCTAATTAATTTCATCTCATATTTGAGCATTAAAAAGCCTAATAATGATAATTATTAGAAAAGTTGTACAAGATCAACAGTCTTATAGTAAATAAACATAAAAACTTATATTATTTTTTGGGGTGTGCCCTGGTTTTTGGGACTGTTTAGTCATTTTCAGAAATATGTGAAGATTACAACATTTAATACATATTTTCCAAGTTAATGAGCCACTCACCAAATCCTTCCAAAAGCTTCCTTGCATTCTATAAATACCAGTAGACAAGCTTTGGTACTTTTAAGTTTCCCAAACCTGGACTAATAACAAAAGTCCTTTTGCACATGAAATGGGACCAGAGCCTGTTTATGTCGATACAAAACAACACCACGCGATACTCAGGCGAAGGGAGTCGCATGCAAAAGCTGAGGTAGAAAAGAAACTTATCAAAGATCATGCTGCCGATTTATTTGGTTCGTCTTGTACACCACATTCAGTAGACAGGGAATCACACTCGGGTAGTGTTCTAAATGAGGAAGGTGATGTTATAAGCAAACAACAAAATGTTCCATCAGGTGATTAATGCTGTTTTTTACAGTGTACTTAATATTTGGTGTAATGAATATATTGGTTTAATTGTATTATTGAACTTGAGCATACATTATATTCTTGGTTATTGTTGCAGGTAGATCTTGTTGTTGCATAACATGTCTTTCACTAACATGAGACCATCTTCAATTTATTTGGTGGTCGTTTTGCCAAGAGACCAGAAGTAGAATCATTAAAAAAACCCAATCTTTCAAAGCGGGTGTAGTCAGAGTCCATCTGAAACAACAAGGGGCGAATCGGTCAACTCACAAAGTTATCGGGCATCACCGGGTTATCATTTCCTCTCTTCATGCATACGAGAGGATTGGATAAAGGTATCATCATCTAACCAGGAATGATGTGCCTACATCAAGCTTGATTGGCAGTTGGCTGTTGTTGTAACTTGTAATAGTTAAGTTTTGTTAAATTAAGTTATTGACTATCACTAGTATTCTATGGAGATATATGCTTTTATTGCTATGATTATAGTTATGTAATTTGATGATACATACCCAAAAAAGAGTTGTTTCAGTTGCCAATTTGTACTCTCATATCCTTAACATTCTCATGTCACCATGGCTGTTTATACCTTTTTTTTTACCGTTTTTAACTTTCAGGTCAAGTTCGACCATTGAATAGTCAACCGTGGCAGCAAAATCAACTTTGACTAATAAGTCAAATTTACTGAAAAATTCAGCTGGCTCCAGAAAAACCAAGTTGAGTAAAAAATTAACTATTCCACAAATGGGTTAAAAATTGACCAAAACATGTGACCAATATGTATAACAAACTCACGAAATTTCCTAGCTTCAAATTGTGAATGAAAATAATAGCAAACACATGTACAAAGGGCCCTGAATAGTAATACAACAAGTCTATTTTAAGTCGAAGGTATACATGTGACGCTAAATTACAAGTGGTTTTAGATACGCCATTGTAATGGTTTGGACACACCATTATATTCACAGTTCATTTATGTGTCGTGTCTTAACAACTTGGATGCACCGTTCTAATTGTTTACCACGATGTTGTATCTAGTTTCGGTTGTAGTTCAATTTAAAACTTATTTTAAAGGTAGTGATTACATCGAAACAGAAGCCAAACGGATAACAAGCTGCACCGCTACCTCTTTATGAATTACCAGCCCAATCTTTCATACACTAAATTGATTGATCTTGGAGTCATAACATTACTGTATGCATGACCCGTGGACTCGGCTAAGTAGTTTATATTTGCATTCCTTGTATATGTATGGCCTTATGCTTCTTATGATTGGTCCTTTTTGCCTTTTATTGATATCAGCCTTTCAAAAAATAGTCTAGTTTAGGTGCACCCCTAATACACTAGTTGAGAGAATAAAATTCTTGATTTTATGGTATAATGTAAACAGAAAAACAAGTATACAAAAGTTCTCGGGGTTTAAAAAAGTCGAAAGATTTGTGTGACAACTTATTATTATTTATTATGTCTTAATCTTAACCGTTGAATAATGCGATCGATCAACAGCTCATGTCTCACTCGACTCGCTTATCATGAATTATTTTAAATAAACAAACACAAATGTTTATTTTTTAAATAAACGAATATGAACATAAATATTTGTTCGATTAAGTGTTTTTGTCCGTTTAAAGGTAGATGAAAGAACACGAGCATGCCCTTGTCCGTGTTCATTCGATTCGTCTACAGGATTTCATTATTCACAATGATGAATACATCTTGTCTCAAATATCTCTAGGCTCAGCCGATTTTAAATGTGTTCGTGAACAAATTCATTTCCTTAATGAACGAACACGAATAGAAACTCTCGTTCGTGAA
Organism: Bidens hawaiensis; assembly: GCF_021521415.1. Lineage (NCBI taxonomy): Eukaryota > Viridiplantae > Streptophyta > Magnoliopsida > Asterales > Asteraceae > Bidens > Bidens hawaiensis. Next base: position 25,983 of record NW_027500903.1, read on the forward strand.
AATTTCCTTAACAAGCGAATCGCTTATGTATTTGAACATAAAGTCTCTTATTTACTTATTTGAACATAAAATAAATAAAATCTCTTATTTATTTGAACATAAAATCTCGATCGTTCATGAACACATTCATTTCTTTTGAACATAAAATCTCGTTCGTGAATATTTATTTGTGTTCGTGAATACATTATTTCCTTCACAAACGAACATGAATAAGGCCTTGTTCGTGTTCGTTTAGAGCCCTATTTGCTGGGGGTAAAATGGTAAGTTCAGTGTTGTCAGGCTAGATTGTCACTAGTTACCTTCAACTAAACCTTTTTTACATAAACAACCCCAGCATGCATCATTAAATAACAACATAAGTTTGACAAAATTTCTTCACAGGTTTAAACTCTTCTCCAATGCATGTTTATATGTTTCAGAGATAGATTTTAATGTTAAGGATGATGTTTGATAGGTGGTGCATGAGTGGGCCAGATCTTCATGACAACTGTTGCATAATATTTGACACCAGTCACTCTGGAGTGAGTGGCAAATTAATGCCCTGCTGTCGTTGATTTCATCTATAGTTCTCAAGACATATAGGTAAATCAGCATGTACCGGCTGTACCCGGTTATTTACGGGTGATAACCAAGTTGTTAACGTGTTAATCGAGTTGGTGGGTGGTAAAATAATGCTTTAAACATGTCACAAACGTGTTAACAGGTCGACCTGTTTGACTAAACGGGTTATATTAGTTTTCCCAAACAGAACCTGTATAGTTAAAGATACATTATATTTTAACACAAATTATGGTTATTTACGTGTGTTGTACTGCTAAACGGGTCATGTTCGTAGGTGGCAGGTCAAACTAAGTTTTTCACAAACTCGAAAACGTTGCAGGTTGACACGAACACAGTTCTTAACAGGAATTAAGATTATTATTATTATTTTGCATAATAGTACTTTAAAGTTCTAAATTTATGTACTATTTCTATTTATTTAAAGAAATTATGCTTAAAATATGCCATTTTTTTAATAATATTTAAAATTTTGACATATAAACACATTTTTAGAAAAAAAAAATGAATGGGTTAACCGTGTCATCCAACGAACTGACCGGGTTCAACACGAACATGATGACCCGTTTAGCTAAACGACTTTATGGGTTCTTCCCAAAACTAACCCAAACCTATTAAATTTGTGTTACTCGTGTTGTGTCATAACTTCACACCCTTGGAGTGTATTTTCTGCTTTTAATTGGTATTAATTTTTTTTTATTTTTTACCAGAAATTTTCCATTTCATTATAATTTACTATAAAACTGGCAGGCAAACAGGCAATAAGCTGCGCCGCAACCCCCTTTTGAATAGCAAAGTCAATCCTGCTAAAAACGAAGTTTTGGGACCTAGAAGCTGAAGAGGTTCCGTGTACGACGCGCTGAACCCTACTAAAAAATTTCACAGCCTCTGGGCCAGGAAACCAAATGTATCAAAGCCAAATGGTAGAAAGACATGTTGATTATCTAAACAAGCTTTCTCGTATTTAACAACTTTGCCCGATTCAGCCTTCAACGCAGCCTGACCCACAACAAACCCACGGTCCCTGAGCCCAACAAGAGGAGACACTCCTGTAAGATCCACACAGGCGTGTTTCCCTCATGTCCACCCGAACACAAGAATATCAGCTGGTCGTAAAGTGGACCTCCCTTCAAGAGGATCCGTGAGAAGTTAACAGGGGCCTCCTTTTTAGCAGAAATCTCTGCCCGTTTAAGAACATCACATAGAACATCCCTAACCAAATCATGTCTGTATTTAAAGCCAGACAATTCTTTGCAATGCACCGCATGGTCACCAAAAGAATCCAAACAGACCTTGCGACAAATTGGGCAAGGTTCATCAGTCGGGAACATAGGGATCATTAACCGGTACTTAAGGATAGCCCGATACTCCAAACCCGACATACGTTGACCATGCGGTGATGTTAAATAGTTCATATAATAATAATAATAATATGTTATTAAACAGAATACATAAACATGGTTTCAAGATGACTAATACAATTTGATAGAAGCCTCAGTTGTGATGATATTGATCATTTCGTAAATCAACAATAGATATCATACTTAAGAGTTATGACACAAATTGTGATTTATTAAATTTGATCAAAATTGTAACTGACACAAGGTCCAACATGATGCTTATCGGCCCTAGTCAAAATACCTATGTGAATTGGTCTTTATAGAGCCATTCAAATGTTGCAAATGAGGTAACTTAATTTTATGATGCAAATGTAAATGTAAATTTCTAAATTTCATGAATATTCCGGTGAGAATGAGTACTTGAGTTCTTGTAGTATTTGTTAGTTTATTATGTTAACCAAAACTTTGATGATAGATTATATTCACCTGTTGTTCTCAAATCTCAATGGAGTAAAATTACATGGAATTCTAAATCATTGGTGTATAATTGTATATTAGAAAAAGGAGTCCCAGTTATGTTACTACAAAACCTTGATCAGAAAAATGTTTTATGTAATGGGAGAACGCTACAAATTAAATCAATGGGTAATCGGGTTGAGGTAGATGTCATATCAAACTGTAAAATTGGAAAACGAACGGTTACACCAAGAATTACTTTGACATCTTATGATACGAGAATGCTTTTTAAATTCTGAAGGAGACAGTTTCCAATTGTCATATGCTTTTCAATGACTACAAAAAGAGCAATTACAACCTCTTTTTAGGGTTGTTTTGTTATTTAGATCTCCTGTTTTTTTACATGAACAAGTGTATGTTGCATTTTTTGAGTAACCAGCAGACGCGATCCAAAATTATTAATATTGTACAAAATTGAAAAACCTTTAATGCAGCTTCAAATGTTGTATATAAAGCGATTTTCTTAATTATAAATGTTTTTTTAAAGCATCCTATGTATCACATGATTTTAAAGATAGTTGTTATATAACATAAGGATTAATTATTAGCATTAAGATAATAACAACTCTACCTAGAAATGATGGGTTTTATTTCAATGATGAAAAAGGAATAGAACTTGCTATTAAAATGCGTAGATTTAGTTTTTTTAATCACAAAAATAAAATACCTTTTTTTTAAAACAAATGATTTTACTAAAACTATTGAAGGAATACTTTTAAAATTTAAAAAAAATAAAACTACAAAATAAGCAAATAAAAAATATCTTATTAATTCAACTGTTAGGGTCAGAGAAAGAAAACACGTATATATAAAAGAGACACCATATGTAGCTATGATATGAAAAAAAAAACTCCATGGTTTCCTATATCTGATAGAATCACATTTATAATTAATTGTTGGTTTTCATCTAAATTTTCTCATCAGATTCATCTCTTCAATCCAGGGATTTTACCTTTCTCTCCATTATCCTTCAAGGTAATTATAATTATTTAACCATGCTTTTTAACTCACTTTTTATTTTACCCTAAATCGTTGTTTTTTTGCTGATGCAAGTTAAAATGAAACGTTATTGATTTTGGTAACTAATCACTTGTAAATCGTAACAGTGTTGATTTTGGTAACAAAAATGGATGTATGTATGTATGTTAATTTTGGCCTGAAAGTGAATACTTCCAACTATTTATTTTTTAACATTAGACATTGATATCCTCCATGCATGAATATGTAATTGTGTTATTATTGATAAATTGCATGCATTAAATTTTCATGTTAATTGATTATTTGGTGATCTCTCGCAGGTAGATCTTGGTGTTACATAATAATCTTCATGTCTTACATTATCATACTACCAGTTTTATTCGGTTCGTCTTCTCTTGACAGGATTTCACACTCGGGTTGTCTTCTAGATGAGGAAGATAATGTTATAGCCCAACAAACACAGAGTCGTCCGTCTTTAAGTACTTATGATACGTTGATACTTTATATTTGTTTGGATGACCTAGTAATGTATTTTACTTGTATTATGAAGATGAACTCTATCTTTCGTGGTCAGACATTTATGGACAAATACAGCAGCAGCAGCAGCAACAACTCGGCCGACAAAATATGCTTCCGGTTAACGATGGAATCCTAAATCAGGTCCCACTACTTGATTTTTCCGGGCATAACATTGTAAGATTCTTAGATGGTAGAATACATTTATTTTTTCAACTATTTTAACTTTCTATAATTTATTATATTATCAGTAATAGTATCTGAACCACTTAATCAATGAGATCAACGGCTCATGTCGCACTCCACTCGCCTATCATGAATTTTTTGACTCCAGTGTTTTAGTTATTAAGTATGCATATGTTTATTTACATGCATCTGTTTTACTAGTTACTTGAGCAATATTTTTCTTTGAATCTGCAAACTATGCACTTTGGGACTTAAATAAATAGATATTAGCAAAATAATAAAATTTCCATCAATTTACTTTTAAAATATTTTAGTAAATATGTGCTGGGGGTAAAATGGTAAATTCAGTGTTGTAGGACTAAATTGTCACTAGTTACCTTCAACTCAATCTATTTTAAATAATTAACCCCTGCATGGATCATTAAATATTATATAGCACTACATGTCTAACAAAATTTACTTCACAGTCCACTGCATGTTTATATGTTTCAGAGTTTCAGAATCAGCTTGTAATGTTAAGGATGAGTTTCAAGATTGTCATGACAGTTGTTGCAAGAAATTTGACACCTGTCACTAAAAATTCCCTGCTTGTCGTTGATTCATCTCTAGTTCTCGAGACAGAAATGTAATTTGGTTCATGTTTTGATGATTGATGTTGTATCGCTTTATGCAGCCTAACGGCTGGAATGGCATGCCTACGTTAAGCTTGATTGGCGGTTGACTATTGTTGTAACTTGTAATAATTCAGGTTTAATTTTTGTTAAAATATATTATTGAGTATCACCGGTTTCTTGGAAATTATTTTATTGCTAAGATTATAGTTGTGTAACTTGATGATACATAGATAACCAAAAAGAAAAAGGAAAAAAAGTCTGTTGCTATCATTCTCAACCCAATGCCTTGCTGTCATTGATTCATCTCTAGTTCTCGAGACAAAAATGTAATTCGGTTCATGTTTTGACCCGTCTTGTTTTGATGACCCGTTTAACCCATTTATCTAAACGTGTCAATTTAGTTGATGGGTGATAACAAAGTTGTAAATGTGTTAATCGAGTTAGTGGTTGGAAAATTACGGTACACACATATCATAAACAAGTTAGTTGATTGACCGCGGGTTAAACAAGTTAACATGAGTATGACATGTTTAGTTATAAAGGTTAAACAAGTCATCTCATATTTAGGCCATGTCGTAAACTGTCATCGCTTGCCACCGGGTCGTTCTATATGAATATGCTTAATGATAATTACTAGAAAAGTTGTACAAGATCAACAGTCTTATACTTAAAACAACATAAAAGCTTATATTATTTATTGGGACTGTTTAGTCATTTTATGAAATATGTGAAGATTACAACATTTAATACATATTTTCCAAGATTACAAGTCAGCAAAGCCTTCCAAAAGCTTCCTCCCATTCTATAAATACCAGTAGACAAGCTTTGGTACTTTTAAGGACTAATAACAAAAGTCCTTTGGCACATGAAATGGGACCAGAGCCTGTTTACGTCGATGCAAAACAACACCACGTGATACTCAGGCGAAGGGAGTCGCATGCAAAAGCAGAGGTAGAAAAGAAACTTATCAAAGATCATGCTGCCAATTTATTTGGTTCGTCTTCTACACCACATTCAGTAGACAAGGAATCACACTCGAGTAGTGTTCTAAATGAGGAAGATGGTGTTATAAGCAAGCAACAAAATGTTCCATCAGGTACTTAATGCTGATTTTACAGTGTACTTAATATTTGGTGTAATGAATATATTGGTTTAATTGTATTATTGAACTAGCTTGAGCATACATTATATTCTTGGTTATTGTTGCAGGGCAATGCAGGTAGATCTTGTTGTTGTATAACATGTCTTTCACTAACATGAGACCATCTTCAATTTATTTGGTAGTCATTTTGCCAAGAGACCAGAAGTAGATCATTAAAGAACCCAATCCTTCAAAGCGGGTGCGGTCAGAGTCCATCTAAAACACCAAGGGGCGAATCGGTCACCTCACAAAGTTATCGGGCATCACCGGGTTATCATTTCCTCTCTTCATGCATACGAGAGGATTGGATAAACATATCATCACCTAACCAGGAATCACATGCCTACGTCAAGCTTGATTGTTGTTGTTGTAATTTGTAATAATTAAGTTTTGTTAAATTATGTTATTGACTATAACTAGTATTCTATGGAGATGATTTTATTGCTATGATTATAGCTCTGTAATTTGATGATTCATATCACTTTGGCTGTTTATACCTTTTTTTTTACCGTTTTTAACTTTCAGGTCAAGTTTGACCACTGAAAAGCCAACCATGGCAGTAAAATCAACTTTGACTAAAAAGTCAACTTTACTGAAAACTTCAGCTTGCTCCAGAAAAACCAATTTGAGCAAAAAGTTAACTGTTCCAAAAATGGGTCAAAAATTGACCAAAACATGTGACCAATATGTATAACAAACTCTGGAAATTTCCCAGCTTAAATTTGTGAATGAAAATAATAACACACACATGTGGTCATGTGGAGGCCTATAGAGACGAGGTAATCATGTGAAATGTACAAAGGACCCTGAATAGTAATACAACAAGTGTATTTTAAGTCGAATGTATACCCGTGACGCTAAATTAAAAGTGGTTTTAGATACGCTATTGTAATCGTTTGGACACACCAATATATCCACAATTCATTTATGTGTCGTGTCTTAACAACTTGGATGCACCGTTCTAATTGTTTAGCATGATGTTGTGTCTAATTTCGTTTGTAGTTCAATTTAAAACTTGTTTTTAAAGGTAGTGATTACATCGAAACAGAAGGCAAACGGGCAACAAGCTGCGCCGCTACCTCTTTTTGAATTACAAATACCAGTATTTTAAATATTGCAATGATTGATCTTGGAGTCTCATTACTATGCATGACCCGTTGAGATCAACTAAGTAGTTCGTATTTGCATTCCTTTTATGTTTCGGACATTTGCCTCTTGTAAACGGTCCTTTTTCCTTTTAATGATATCAGCCTTTCAAAAAATATATAGTTTAGGCTCACCCCTAAACAGTTTTTGCTTGTCTTAAGGGGGCTCATGCCCAGGATTTTTTTTACTGTTGTGCCTAATGAAGGTCTTGGACAACAGATGTCGGCAGTTGAATACAGAGTTATCCTTAAATACTGGATTACGATCCTTCTTTTCCCTCCGGACGAATCATGCCCCATTTGTAAAAAAAAAGCATGTTTGGATAGATTTGGTGAGCATGCCCTCCACTGTAAGGAGTTGTCGGGATTCAAGTATCGTCACTTATGGGTTAGAGATGTCTTATGGGATGTGCTTAGGTGTGTCGGGATCTTAGCCAAGAAAGAGACACCTGTTAACTTTCTGACTGATCCGTGAGAAGGAAGATCTACCCTGCGTCATGCGGCCGTTCTTGTGTTTGGCAGGGCAGGAGGTAAGCATGCGTGTGTCGACGACCTCACTGGTATGTCCCCGTTGGTGGGGCTGAGAGACAGTGGTTTCGTTCCGGAGGTAAGCGTGTGTGTGTCGACCTCACTGGTGTGGGGCTGAGAGACAGTGGTTTCGTTCTGGGACATGCAGTTTTTAGGGCGGAATCTAGGAAGGTTGCTTAGCATGAGGCATCGTCTTTGGAGAATCAGCACGTGTTCATTCCATTTGCCTTCGACACATTTGGATCCCTAGCTTCCGAGGCGGTTCGCTTTTTGGGGCGGGTGCACAAGGTGATCCACAGTAACTCACAGAGCCCGAGGAACCAATGATTGATATTTAGTATAGTAGGCTTTGCTACTCAAAAGGGGATAGCGGCGTAACTTGTTGCTCGCTTACCCATTATCTAGATGTAGCTCGGTTTGTGTTTATATGTGTTAGAAAGGATTTTGTTTGATTAGATTTGAGATAATAAAATTTTTGATTTTATGGTATGATGTAAAAAGAAAAAATAGTATATAAAAGTTGCCTGTGTTTAAAAATGTCAAAATATTTGTGTCTGATTGGTTTTATTTTTCAACTATTTTTAACTTTTATTATTTATTATATTGTCAAATAATCTTAACCATTGAATTAATGAGATTAGGCGTGTAAATGAACCGAACGTTTGGCGGGAAGTTTGTTTATGTTTGTTTATTTAATAATCGAACAAACATGAACAAAAAGTTTGTGTTCGTTTAATTAAATGAACGAACATGAACACATGTTTTGTTCGTTCATTATGTTTGTGAATGTTCGTATATGTTCATTGGTTCATGTTCGTTTATGTTTGTTCATATACGTTTATTTATGTGTGTTTATGGTTCTTTATGTTCATTTGGGTATGTTCATATGTATTCAATTTTGTTTGTTTATCTTTGTTCAGTTATGTTCATTTATGCTCGTGAACTGTTCGTTTAGATTTTAAATAAACGAACATAAACGAACACAAACATGTTCATTTTTAAGCAAACAAACATGAACACCAAATGTATGTTCGACTAAGTGTCCGTGGTTGTTTAAAGTTAAATGAACGAACATGATGCTCGTTTACATGCGTAAATGAGATCAACGGCTCATGTCACACTCCAACCATTGAATTAATGAGATCAACGGCTCATGTCACACTCCAACCATTGAATTAATGAGATCAACGGCTCATGTCACACTCCAATGCTTATCATGATTTCTTTTTCCCTAGCTTATATTTATTTAAAGCCTGAAACAGTAGCTAAATCTGCAAACTATGCACTTGGGAACTTAAATAAATGGATGTTAGCAAAAGAATAAAATTTCCATCAATTTTCTTTTTAAATTTTTAGTAAATATACGTTAGGGGGTAAAACGGTAAATTATATTTTCACTGGTTACCTTCAACTCAACCTTTTTAACATAATTAACCCCTGCATGCAGGATCATTAAATATTTACACAAATTTCTTCACGGGTCTTAACTTTTCTCCAATGCATGTATTTATGTTTCAGAGTTTCAGAATTTGCATGTAATGTTAAGGATGATGTTTGATAAGTGGTGCAGATTTTCATGACAATTTTTGTAATAAACTTGACACTAGTCACTCTGGAGTGAGTGGCAAATTAATGCCCGGTTGTCGTTAGTTTCAACTCTAGTTCTCAAGACAGATAGGTTATTTAAAGGTGATAACCAAGTTGTTAACGTGTTAATCGAGTTGGTGGGTGGTAAAATAATGCTTTAAACATGCCAGTATGTCACAAACGGGGTTATATTAGTTTTCCCAAACAGAATCTGTATAGTTAAAGATACTAACCCGAACATGATTTATTAAATTTTAACACAAATGATGGTTATTTTCATGTGTTGTACTGCTAAACGGGTCATGTTCGTAGGTGGCAGGTTAAACTAAGTTTTTCACAAACTTGAAATCGTTGTAGGTTGACACGAACACAGTTCTTAACCTGAAATCAAAATTATTATTATTATTATTATTATTTTGCATAATAGTACTTTAAAGTTCTAAATTTATTACTATTTCTATTTATTAAATAAATTTATTTTTAAAATATGCCGTTTTTAAATAATTTTTAAAATTTTGACATATAATTAAACAGATTTTAGAAAAAAAAATGAATGGGTTAAGCGGGTCAACCAACGAACTGACCGGGTTTAATACGAACATGATGACCCGTTTAGCTAAACGACTTTATGGTTTGTCCCGAAACTAACCCAAACCTACTAAATTTGTGTTACTCGTGTTGTGTCATAACTTCACACCCTTAGAGTGTATTTTCTGTTTCTAATTGGTATCAAATAGTTCCTATTACAAGTATAATAATAATAATAATAATAATAATAATAATAATAATAATAATATGTTATTAAACAGAACACATAAACATGTTTTCAAGATGACTAATACAATTGATAGAAGCCTCAATTGTGATTATATATTTATATTTTTCATTTAGGAAATCAACAATAGATATCATACACTTAAGAGTTAAGTCACACACACAAATTGTGATTTATTAAATTTGGTCAAAATTGTGATCGACACATGGTCCAACAGGATGCTTATTGGCCCAAGCCACAATACCTATGTTAACTGGTCTTTATAGAGAGTCCTTCAAATGAGGTAACTTTTATGATGTAAATGTGAAGTTCTAATTTTCATGGAATACTAGCATCAAAGAACGGAATTGTTCAAGAGATTAATGATATCTTACTATCAAGATTTTCCGGTGTAAATGTGCACTTGAGTTATTATAGCATTTTAGATTATGTTAACCAAAACTTTGATGAGAGATTATATTCACTTGATTTTTTGAATTGACTAAAATTACATATAATTCTAAATCATTGGTTGATATTAGAAAAAGGAGTCCAATTTATGTTACTACAAAACCTTGATAAGAAAAATGGTTTTTGTAATGGGAGAAGGCTACAAATTAAATCAATGGGTACTCGTGTTTAGGCAAATTTCATATCAAACAGTAAAATTGAAACACTAATTTTTATACCAAGAATTACTTTGGCTTTTATGATAAGCGAATACCTTTTAAATTCCAAAAGAGACAGTTTTCAATTGTTGTATGCTTTGCAATGATTATAACAAAGAGCTAATAACAGCCTCTTTCTAGGGTTTTTGTTATTTAGATCTCTTGTGTTTTTACATGAATAAATGTATGTTGTATTCTTCACAGTAACCATTAGACGTGACCTAAAATTATTAACAATTTATATTAGGGAAAATCGAAAAACCTTTAATGCAACTTCAAATGTTGTATACAAAGAGAATTGTCAATTGTAAATGTATTTTTTTTCCTTTGATGTATCCCATGTATCATCGGTTTTATAGATAGCTATATAAAGTAAGGATTAATTAGACGTTATATAAAGTAAGGATTAATACATTAAGATAAAAAAAATGATGGATTTCATCTCAAGGATGAAAGGGAAGTTGGACTTCTCTTAAAATGCGTAGATTTAGTTTCTTTTATCAAAAAAATAAAATACCTTTTTTTATAACAAGTGACTTTACCAAAAAGATTGAAGGAATACTTTTAATTTTTTTTATAAAAACAAACCTACAAAATAAGCAACTAAACAATATCTTATAAATTCAACTATAGGGTCAGAGTGAGAAAACACGTATAAAAGAAACATCATGTGTTAAGAAAAAAAGCTAACTGTGTTTTTCTATATCAGATGGAATCACATCCATAGTTAATTGTTGTTTTTCATCTTAAATTTTCTCATCAGATTCATCTTTTCAATCCAGAGTTTTTATCCTCCTCTCCATTATCCTTTTTGGTAATTATTATTATTTAACCACGTATTTTAACTTACTTTTTAAACCCTAAATCGCTGTTTTTTTGCTGATGCAAGTTGAAATTAAACTTTATTGAACCTCGTTTGTTACTAATCACTTGTATATCGTAATCCTATGTTGATTTTGGTAACAAAAATGGGTGTATCATGTATGTATGTTAATTTTGGCCTAAAAGTAAATCCTATAACCATTCGTGTTTAACTTGACACTGATATCCTCCATGCATGAATGAATATGTAATTGTGTTATTATTGATAAATTGCATGCATTAAATTTTCATGTTAATTGATTATTTGGTGGTCATTTGCAGGTAACCTTCATGTCTTACGATACCATACTACCAGTTTTAGTTTTATTTGGTTCGTCTTCTCTATCCAGGGAATCACACTCGGGTTGTCTTCTAGATGAGGAAGATAATGTTATAGCCCAACAACCACAAAGTCGTCCATCTTTAGGTACTTATGATACATTGATACTTTATATTTGTTTGGATGAACTAGTTATATATTTTTGTTGCATTATGAAGATGAACTCTATCTTTCATGGTCAGACATTTATGGACAAATACAGCAGCAGCAACAACTCGGCCGACAAAACATGCTTCCGGTTAACGGTGGAATCCTAAATCAGGTCCCCTGACGTGATTTTGCTGGCATAACATTGTAAGATTCTTCCACGGTGGAATCCAAATATTTTTTCAACTATTTTTAACTTTCTATAATTTTTTATATTATCAGTAATATTATCTTAACCACTGAATTAATGAGATCAACGGCTCATGTTGCACTCTGCTCGCTTATCATGAATTTTTTGCCTCCGGTATTTAAGTAATTAAGTATGCATATGTTTATTTACATACATGTTAATACAAGTTACTTGAGCAGTATTTTTCTTTGAATCTGCAAACTCTGCACTTTGGGACTAAAATAAATAGATATTAGCAAACTAATAAAATTTCCATCAATTTACTTTTGAAATAATTTAGTAAATATTTGCTGGGGGTAAAATGGTAAATTAAGTGTTGTAGGGCTAAATTGTCACTAGTTACCTTCAACTCAATCTTTTTTACATAATTAACCCCTGCATGGATCATTAAATATTATATAGCAACATATGCCTAACAAAATTAACTTCACGAGTATTAACTTTTCTCCAATGCATGTTTATATGTTTCAGAGTTTCAGAATTAGCTTTTAATATTAAGGATGAGTTTTAAGATTGTCATGACAGTTGTTGCAAGAAATTTGACACCTGTCACTCAAAATGCCCCGCTGTCATTGGTTCATCTCTAGTTCTCGAGACGGAAATGTAACTCGGTTCATGTTTAGATGATTGATGTTGTATTCCTTTATGCAGCCTAACGGCTGGAATGACATGCCTACGTTAAGCTTGATTGGTAGTTGACTATTGTTGTAACTTGTAAATTATTGACTATCACCGGTTTCTTGGAAATTATTTTATTGCTGTGATTATAGTTGTGTAATTTGATGATACATAACCAAAATGAAAAAGAAAAAATAGTCTGTTGCTATCATTCTCAACCCAATGCCTTGCTGTCATTGATTCATCTCTAGTTCTCGAGACAGAAATGTAATTCGGTTCACGTTTTTGACCTGTCTTGTTTTGATGACCCATTTAACCCATTTATTTGAACGTGCCAATTTAGTTGAAGGGTGATAACTAAGTTGTAAACGTGTTGATTGAGTTAGTGGTTGGAAAATTACGGTACAAACATATCATAAACAAGTTAGTTGATTGACCTGCTTGAGTAAAACGGGTTAACAAGTCATAGTTAAAAAGGTCAAACTGAACACAACATGTTTTATAAATGGGTTAAATATGTCGACCCAAAACCCGATTAACTTCATCGCATATTTAGGCCATGTCGTAAACTGCCATCGCTTGCCACCGGGTCGTTCTATATGAATATGCTTAATGATAATTACTAGAAAAGTTGTACAAGATCAACAGTCTTATACTTAAAACAACATAAAAGCTTATATTATTTTTTGGGACTGTTTAGTCATTTTATGAAATATATGAAGATTACAACATTTAATACATATTTTCAAAAGCTTTCCAAAAGCTTCCTCCCATTCTATAAATACCAGTAGACAAGCTTTGGTACTTTTAAGTTGCCCAAAGCTGGACTATAACAAAAGTCCTTTGGCACATGAAATGGGATCAAAGCCTGTTTATGTCGATGCAAAACAACACCACGTGATACTGAGGCGCAGGGAGTCAGATGCAAAAGCAGAGGTAGAAAAGAAACTTATCAAAGATCATGTTGCCATTTTATTTGGTTCGTCTTCTGCACCACATTCAGGGAATCACACTCGGGTAGTGTTCTAAATGAGGAAGATGGTGTTATAAGCAAACAACAAAATGTTCCATTAGTACTTAATGTTGATTTACAGTGTGCTTAATATTTGGTGGGATGAATATATTGTTTTAATTGTATTACTGAACTTGAGCATACATTATATTTTTGGTTATTGTTGCAGGTACATCTTGCTGTCGCATAATAATCTTCATGTCTTTCACAAACATGAGACCATCTTCATTCGGTTCGTCTTCTCAAGATAAGGAATCACACTCGGGTTGTCTTCTAAACGAGGAAGATGATCATGCAGTAAACCAACAAGCACAAAATGCTCCATCTTTAGGTACTTATATTACTACATTTAAGTACATTATGTGGTCATATGTTTTTGTTTTAATACTGATGATGAACTCCATCTTTCGTGGTTAGACATGTATGGAAAAGTACAACAACATTCAAATCCGTATAATGCTGGAATGATGGCAACTTATAGTCCACCTATGGTAAGATAGATCATTTCATATATCTATATATGTATGCTTATCTTCAAAGATCATCGATGTGTCATGTATGGATGTATTATTACTATGTATGTAGACTCCACCTCAGTATGTGGATGTGCCAGCAAGGATACCTTTGGCACCTGAAACGGGACCACACCCTGTTTATTGTTAATGTCAATGCAAAACAATACCACACGATCCTGAGGCAAAGGGAATCGCGTGCAAAAGCAAAGATGGACACAAAACTTATCAAAGACCGAAAGGTAAATTGTTAATTTATAACTTAAGAGTGAATTTAGTTATGTAAAATGGTAAATAAGTAAATAACATGTTATGTTGGTCTTATTTTATAGTCATACTTCATAAGTCGCGCCATCAACATGCAAAGAGAAACGTTAGGATTATTGGTGGTCGTATTGCCAAGAGGCCAGAAGTGGAATCATTAAAGAACCCAACTGAGTCTGACCCTTCAAAGCGGGTGCGGTCAGAGGCTGAGTTAGCTGAAACACCAAGGGGCGAATCGGTCAATTCACAGAGTTATCATGTATCACCGGGTTATCATTTCCTCTCATCATGCATACGAGAGGATTGGATAAAATATCATCACCTAACAAGGAATGACATGTAGTTAGCTGTTATTGTAACTTGTAATAATTAAGTTTTGTTAAATCAAGTTATAGACTCTCACTGGTATTCTATGGAAATGATTTTATTGCTATGATTATAGTTCTGTAATTTGATGATTGATACATACCAAAAAAAAGTTGTTTCAGTTGCCAATTTGTACTCTCATATCTAACCTACATTCTCATATCACTTTGGTTGTTTATACCTTTTTTTTTACCGTTTTTAACTTTCAGGTCAAGTTTGACCACTGAAAAGTCATTTATTCTTTTGCTACACATTCATTTATTTATGTACCAAAGTGCATAGTTTGCATATTTAGCTACTGTTCCAATCTGCAAAATCTCACATTCAAGCAAAAAAATTCATGATAAGCGAGTTGAGTGCGACAGTTCATCATCGTACTCAGTATATCCCACCAATAGCAAAGCTATGGTAGGGTCTGAGGAGGGTAAGATGTAGACAGTCTTACCTCTACCCCATTGGGATAGAGATGCTGCTTCCGGTGAAACCCCCGGCTCGATAGTAGTTTTGCATCAAGCCTTGGACATAAGACACATAACACTCAACCATCGGGACACCGATCGATTGGTGCATGTACCCTTGTCTTTTGGCTGTCAACGCCACCACATGATGCCTGATTAACCTTCCGCCACTTTTAACGTTATTTTCACGAGATTAGTAAAATAACGTCAAAATTAGTGCAATTTCACTTTTGCCCACCCAAGGGTTCACACATGGTTAAGATTAAGACATATTAAATAATAATAAGTTGTCACACAAATCTTTTGACTTTTTTAAACCCCGGGAACTTTTTATATATATACTTATTTTTCTATTTACGTCATATCATAAACTCAAGAATTTTATTCTCTCAATTTGTGTATAGGGGTGCACCTAAACTTGACTTTTTTTGAAAGGTTGATATCATTAAAAAGCAGCGTTTTGAAACCCGTTTCCGGACCTGGTCTATATACCAGGTTGGGTCAGTGTATCTGGGCCGTTACTAAAAACCCGGCCGGATTTTGCGGGTGGCCCGGACCGGTTGACTCGGTGGGTGAACCGGTAAAACCTATTTTTTCATTAAATCCAAAATAAAATGTGCATGCCGGGATTTGAACTTGGGTCATTTTGGAGATAAAAACTTTAATAATTACCTAATGCGCCAACCAACCAAGCTACATTGATGTCTCCATTGATCAAACATAAATTATATATATTTAAAAAGCAATGTATAAACCATAAATAAACAGTAAGGTTTGTTATTATTATTATTTTTGGTTATTATTATTTTTTATATGTAAATATATATTTAAATTATTTATGACTTCATCTGGGTCAAACACCGGTCCGCCCTCCCGGTTTGGTCTGACCTTTGACCCGGTAAGACGTCTGGGTCGACGTCCTAACATTTTTAAAATGCAAAAAGGACCATTTATAAGAAGCATAAGCCATAAACATAAAAGGAATGCAAATATAAACTACTTAGCATAGCTCAATGGGTCATACATATAGTAATATTATGACTCCAAGATCAATCAATATATTGTTTAAAAGATTGGGCTTGTAATTCATAAAGAGGTGGCGGCGCAGCTTGTTGCCCGTTTACCTTTTGTTTCGATGTAATCACTACCTTTAAAATAAGTTTTAAAATTGAATTACAACCGAAACTAGATACAACATCGTGTTAAACAATTAGAACGGTGCATCCAAGTTGTTAAGACACAACACATAAATGAATTGTGAATATATTGGTGTGTCCAAACCATTACAATAGAGTATCTAAAATCACTTTTAATTTAGCGTCAAGCCGCCAAGCGTATACCTTTGAAGAAACACTAACCGGACCCCGGGCAGATTACGGGTAACCTAGGGGTTAGATAGATGTTTCCCACGAGGGGTTAGACCCGGCAAAGATGGTTCTTCTGATAACCTGCAAAACAGACACCGTGAGCTTGTCACTGAGAAGGGGGGGGGTTCCTCCTTGTGACCACCCTCCGGCGTGAGAATCAGACTAGATTGCTCTTTAAATATAAATGTATATTAAGAGATTGCTAGAGCAGATATCAGGTATAATATGATGATAATATGATAAGATATGATGAGATGAGATGATCATACCATTTGTGGTATTTATAGCCGAAGGTAGGTTTCCAAGGAGGTGTGGCCGGCTGAATAGTATTCCTGTTCTACCAACAGTGGCCTACGCACGTGCCCTGCTGGTAGTTGGTGGGTAGGCAGCGGCTGATAGTGACCAGGCCTGCTGTATACTATTCCTTTTCCACCAACTGCCGGCTATGCACGTGGTATGACAGGAGTTGGTGAGTAGGCAGCGGCTAATAGTGACATACAGTACAGGAGCATGCTGCTCGCCATACTGTTGTCAATAAGCTGTCGTATCTTTAGTCAGATCTTTTGCCCATACCTCGTCAGGTACAGTACAGAAGATCTTCCCGTATCGTACGGACTGGCTTATTTGGGCGGGAGTATTCCCCCTCCCTCCCTTGTGCGGGATTGTCCCCGGCTTTGCTCATTCCTTCAGGTGACACTGAGTGATTGAGAGCTAAGTGCCTTGTGCGTGTAGCCATGCTGCGCGGGTGGCCTTCCATGATGGCTTGTATCCGCAGCTGCGGGAACAGGCAGAGTCCTTCACCATTGGGAGGCATTTCCTGCGGGAACAGCTTGCGTACTGCGCGTAAGGACGTCACGTCTCTGAGCATGGTGGGTCCTGTGGATCCAGTTGGTTTCTGCGCAGACGTCCCTCTTCAAGGTGAGTCTTGCGGGTCCAACTGGGCTCTGCTGGGACCTACCTCTTCAAGTCCCCCCAGTCCAATGTTCTTCTCATGAGTGTTTAATAAAGTGAGGTGAACTTTTGGACTTAAGCAAAGGGTTTTGAAAAGGGTTTTTTAAGGTTTTCCATGGGGATTCTTCCCGCGGAAGTTCTTGTCACTTGCAGAAATTCCGAGTTTCCTGCTTGATCTTTGGGTATGATGCGGGTAGGTCTGTAACCTCCTCGCAAGTCAGGAGCGTTGAGTCCCACTTGTGTGGATTCTCCATGAGGTTTTGGTAGTTTTGAACATAGTGATCAATTATGTTAAAACCACCAATTCCATCCTGGAGCTTCAAAAAACGTAGTTCTCGACGTTCCCGCTATGCGGGGATGTTATTTCCGTTTCCGCAAGCATTGCCCAGAAGATCCTTCTTGGTTTCAATTCCCAGCGGAGCGCTAGGTATGTGAAGGGTTTTGCCTTAACACTGTACCCGCGCTCGTCTTACGGTTACTTTACTTCCAAGGTATTCCTGGCGTCAATTCCCTGCGGGTGCTAGGTATGTGAAGGGTTTTGCCTTAACACTGTACCCGCATTCGTCTTACGGTTACTTGGTTGCCAAGGTATTCTTGGCTTCAATTCCCTGCGGGTGCTAGGTATGTGAAGGGTTTTGCCTTAACACTGTACCCGCATCCGTCCAACGGTTACTTGGTTGCCAAGGTATTCTTGGCTTCAATCCCCTGCGGGTGCTAGGTATGTGAAGGGTTTTGCCTTAACACTGTACCCGCATTCGTCTTACGGTTACTTGGTTGCCAAGGTAAGGGGTATTTTCCCGCTTACTTTTGAATCTTTTTGAATTTTGAAATTCGAAGAGTTGGTGAAAGGATAAGAACAGTCCAAACGTCTGAAACGTCGTGCGACGGTTTCTTCTGACTGTGTCAGGACGTGCAGGAAGTTATGGTGACGTGACAGTACCTGGTCATTCCAGACGCTTTTTCAGGCGCGTGGGCGCGATTTTTCGGGCGCGTGGCCGCGAAATTAATGGTACGCGTCCTTTCAACAGCTGTTGCCAGCTTGCTTTTTGCCACGTGTCATAGTTTCATTGCACCTTCGATTTCTCTCTCTTCCGCATTAAATGCATCGCATTAATTGCGATTAGTATATAAAGGGGGAGAGGGTTCTTTGTAATACACACTTTCACTCTTCTCTTCATCTTTAGAACGATTTCCGGCGAATACTCATCTTTCAGTCGAGCATTCTCTTGAAATCGTTTTCTTCTTTCTTTTGCAAGATGTCTCGTGATCTCGAATCTACAGCCGATGACAAGAGTACTGCTGGCGAGTGCCAGTGTGCTCTGCCTGTCGATCTGTACCAGTACGTCGTCAGGAAGTTCATGCTCGAGTCTCTCGAGCCTGAGTTTCCTGAACCCCATCAGACGGTGTACGATGCCCCCAGAGGCAAGATCGGGGTATATGCTGCATTCTTTGTTTATGGGAATCTTAGGTTCCCATTGACAAAGTTTGTTTACCGTGTCCTGGAGAGGCACAGTGTGCACCTGACCGAGGTGCACCCGATGGCAATTGCCAAGATTCGGCACTTCGAGTGGGTGTGCCGGATTCTGGGCATTGAGCCCTATGTTGACCGCCTGATGACCTTCTACACTTGGAGGTGCATCCAGGGGTGGTATACGTTGATAACCAGGATTAAGGGTTTGAAGATTTGCGCAACCGAGCGCAGTCTTCGCGCGTGGAAGTGGGAGTTCTTCTTCATCTCCGCCCGTGCCATCCCCCTTGCCATGAAATTCAAGAATGGGCAAGCACTTCCCAGCCTTCACGCCTCCAACTACCAGGAGGCGGAATGGTTTTCGAAGATATCCCGAGTCCAATCTCCGGTTTACCGGTTTGCGGAGTCCGGGATGGTGATGCTGGGGATGAGCCGGGTGTGGAAGGAGGCGGATGCGCAAAAGATCCCAATCGTCCTTGAATACGGTTCGAACTCTGTTCCTTACGGTATGCTCTGTTTCTTTTTGTTGATTTAGAATCTCTTCTAACTTTTTTCCTGTCTATTTCAGAAGGGAACGACTTGCAGTCGCTCCTGAACCCGCGGGAAGCTGACGGTCCCGCTCGGATGGGTACTCGCGCTCTAGACGAGAACGAGTTGCCCATCCTAGAACAAACGGCGGATCGGTTCGTGGAGATCTACCCGCTAGGCCACGAGATCCTGAGCGCCAGGCGGCCAGGTAAGGCGCTATTCAACCCTCGACCCCTCAATGTTGAAACCTCTGCTGGAATTCCTCTAATCGTATGTTCTGATGAGGAATCCGCAGATGGTCCTCCGTTGGTGCGGAAGAAGAAGGCTGCCGGCGGGAAGGGGAAGGAGAAGGTGGCCTCCACTGCCGATCCGGTGCCTCGGTCTGATTCGGAGACCGAGAGCGAAGAGGTGGCGGGGAATCCCGGTGGTGATAAGACCACCGCTCCGGAGGCTGCGACTGTCACCTCCGGAGAGCCCAAGAAGACGACGGTGAGTGGCGCAAAGAGGCCGGCTCCATCGGGTTCGTCCCCGCCTCTCCGTACCTTTAGGCTCAAGAAAACCCGTAAGTACAAACTTCCTTTATCTTTAACTTCATAGTTTAATATCGTTAACACTTATCTTCTTTACGCAGGCGTGGATGTTGACGCATTCCAGGGTGGAGCGCAGAGGAGTACCTCTCCGCCAATGAC
This sequence comes from Bidens hawaiensis, assembly GCF_021521415.1. NCBI lineage: Eukaryota > Viridiplantae > Streptophyta > Magnoliopsida > Asterales > Asteraceae > Bidens > Bidens hawaiensis. The sequence continues at coordinate 46,285 of NW_027500903.1, forward strand.
GGTAGGCTTGGTCAGCCTACCTGAGGCGTCGACCCAGGCGCCTGCGCCTGCTTCCGCTGGTTCAGTTGCTCACTCCTTTGAGCCGACTGTTCCAGCTGAGATGACGTCACCGCCGGCCGTGAGTGCCATTTTTACTGCATCTTTCACCGAGCCGACGGTTACTTTTGCTGCGGATTCCGCAGCGGCGACCGCGGCGACCTTTACCATGCCTCCTCCGTCATCGGCAACGACGGCCGATCCTTCAGGTATGCATGGGGCGTATCGCCAACCTCTGCCTCCTTCCCATCTGCCTGACCTCTTGGATGGATTTCCCTTGGGTTCAGGTGATGGGTTTGGCGGCTATCGGCCTGTTATTGACCCTACAGGTGCGTAGGGTTCTTTTGGCCTATTTTATATATATTTTTTTATCATCTTTTCCTAACTGCTTTTTGTTTTTTGCAGTGTCGGATTCCAATGAAGTGTATGTTCCACGATGGAACATTCGCCGAGGAACAACCCTTCGCACCCCTGTGGAGTGCGTGGAGTGGGCTCGTCACGCTGCTCCTAGTGGTGCGTTGGGGGAAGCCATGGCTAGCTACCAGGAGGGTAGGCTAAGCAATGAGCTTCGGGTTCTCCTGGCCCGGATGCAGCCGCGCGTCGAGCTGCTTTGTCGTGAAAACGACAAGTTAAAAGCAGCTCGCCTTCAGGAAGTAGCTCAGGCACGGGCTGTCCGGGAGGAGAATAGGAGGCTCTCCGCCGCGGCGGCGGAGAAGGAGAAGGCGTTCAAGGCCCTTGAAGTTGAGGTTCAGGCCCGTCTCGAGGCTCGCTCCAAGGCTGCCCAAGCTGTTAATGAACAGCTTCGGCTGGCTAAGGAAACTGCTAGGAACGCAACTGAAAGGGCCACGAAGGCTGAAGCTGTTGCTGAGCCTCTACGCCTGGAGAATGAAGAGCATAAAGCCAAATTAGAGGCTCTCCAGCAGGCTCATGATGCTTTGGCGATGGAGGACGCTAAGAAGCTTCAAGAAATCCTGGACCAGAGGGGGGTGCTTGACCATACCGAGCGTAAGCTAAAGGGCGTCGAAGAGGCTGCGGCTAAAGATGTGTTGCTTGCCAACCTCAACAAGAGTGAAGCCGAACGCGCCCGTAACGAAGCTCAAGCTGCCCTCCAAGAAGCTCTGGTTGCCAAGGAATGGTTTCTTCGAGAAGCGTTGTCTCAGGTATGTTTAGCTTCATGTCTTCACGCTTTTCTTTGTAAATAGAAAAGGTTTTGACACTTGTATATTTTCTTTTGTAGGTTGTGCATCGAGTCTTCACTGAGACGTCTTATGACGATGCTATGAGCGCAGCCCTCAACGCTTCTCACGAGGATGGGGAAAAGGTCGGCTTCCTGCTTGGTCTAGGGTTCGTTGAGAAAGGCATCCCGCCTTCCAATTTCCCTTTGTATAATGTTGATACTGAAGCTGTTTATGACCAAGCAGTGAATCAGTATGCCTCCTTCCCGTATCCGGTGGTGGAGAAGGTGAACGAAGTTGCTGCTGCTGATGATGGGCTAGCTATCCTTAAAGCTTTCCTTGAACTGCCACGCTCTACTGATGGTGCTGGTCCAAGTGGAAGTGGCCCTGAAGCCTGATCCTGAAGATCCCTTCCCACTGCTAGGATAGATTTAGCTTGTATAGATTTATTTTCTTGTAGGCGGGTAGTTACCCGGCCATTCTTGTAATGAATCATTGTGAAATATAAATCTTTGTGCGGGTAAGACCGCTATTTTCTCTGGATTCCTTGCTTTATAAACGTTATATGACTTGCATACTTTAGTTTAAATTAGCAATTTTCCAAGTGTTTAGAATAAGTTAACCTTTGAACGTGGTAGATAATAGGTTGAAGTTTTGCTTCCTCTTTCGTGATTGTGCGGGTAGGACCGTCACTTGCACTTAGTAGGATGGCTAAACTTTACCATCTGACCTGCGTGTAGGTTTTCCGCATCCTTTTGTTAGAAATTCTCTTGAATAAGTTAACCGTTCGACGCGCGGTTGTCAATAGGTTAGTGTTCAGTTTCCTCTATTATGATTCATGCGGATAGACCGGCACTTTCATTTAGTGGGATGACTGAACTTTTCCCCTTCAACTGACCTGCGTGAAGGTTTTCCGTTTTTTGGGTTTATGCGGGTTTTGCCGCCTTCCCCATGCAACGACTTTTCACGTAATTATGCGGTGAAAATCGGCATATCCGTGTTGAATAAATTAACCGTTCGACGCGCGGTTGTTAATAGGTTAGTGTTCAGTTTCCTCTATCATGATTCATGCGGATAGACCGGCACTTTCATTTAGTGGGATGACTGAACTTTTCCCCTTCAACTGACCTGCGTGAAGGTTTGCCGTTTTTTGGGTTTATGCGGGTTTTGCCGTCTTCCCCATGCAACGACTTTTCACACTTATGTATGCGGTGAAGACCGTCATCAGTGTTGATAGTTCATAAAGTATAAATGTAAAATCATCAGCGTCGATGTTCTAAGGAGAATCATTTCCATTAGAAGTGGCTCTTGGCCTTTTCTTTACAAATTTGGAATTGATCTACATGCAAACTGTGTAAATGAGCTCCCTTCCATGTTGTTGGGATGAGAGTGCCATCGAGCCGATACGCACCTGGTTCGGGATCTCGTTCTTTACGCAGCATGTAGTCTCCACATTGAAGCTGGAATTTTTATTCGTGTTTTCCCCAGCTGGGGTTCTACACGCATCAGCCTGCTCAGCGTTCATTGCGCCACGAGGTGCGCGAGCGTCCCATCTCTGACAAATGCTTCGACCATGTCCTTCACGTCTGTGCATTCTTCAGTGTTGTGGCCTTTTGTCCTGTGAAAGTCACAGTATTTGCTCCGATCAGCATTGTGACGATGTCGGATTATTGGAGGCTTTGGCCATGGGAGCTCCTCAGTGGCGAATATCTCGGTGACGCTTTTGGTGAGTGGCGTCCATCTGGAGTTCTGGTTCGACCGTACGTTATCCCTTCCGCCTAACCGATGTTGCAAGCCGGATGAGGTGTCAAAGTTTACCCTTGACTGCCAAATGCCTAGCTTCCGCTTTTTGTTTAATCGGGCGGTAAGGACGTTGTCTTCTCTTGTTTTCTGGGTGTAGAGGTTTGTGCTCTGTGGGAGATCTCTACCCAGTTGCTTCTCCGTTTCCGCAAAGCGTTTAGCTGCTGTCATGATGGCATCCCATGTGGATGGCATGCCATCTTTACCCGTTAAGGTGCGGATGAGCTCTGGGTCGTTCGCGCCCTGAATAAAAGCAGCGCGAACAAGATCTTCGCTAATGTTACCCAGACTTAGCTTCTTCGAGTTGAAGCGAGTGATGAAGTCTAGCAAAGATTCATCTTCCTCTCGAATGCATTTGAGGATTGTCCATTGCTCCTCGGTATACTTTCTTTGCTGGCTGAAGTGTTGGCTAAACTTCTGTTGGAAGTCTGCCCAGTCGTAGATGTGGTTGACCGGTAGACGATCGAACCACGCTCTAGCAGCCCCAACAAGCGTCATTTGGAACATGTAACACCACGTAGGTTCCGTCCAACTACTGACGGTTGCCCCCGCTATGAATCTGTTCAAATGATCATCTGGGTCAGATATACCATCATATGTGCCTATGCTGGACATTTGTTTGGCACTTTTTGGGGCGATTGCTTCCGCAATGTCCCTTGCAAATTTGGACGTTCCCGCATTTGCAACGTTTGGTCTGAATGTTTTGGAGAAGTCACGTGGACTTCCACCTGTGTTTTTTGGTTTGAAGGCTTCTCCAAAATGCCTCCTCGGTTGGGAGTCCGTTTCCTTACACTTCCCTTTTGCCCTATGGCGAGGGTTCGCGTCGGAGTCGGATTCCTCCGAGTCATCATCCAAGTATTCTTCGAATTCGTCAGCCTGTTGGACGGAACGCAAGCGTTAATCCAACTCAGCTTGGAATTCCTTTTGACGTGCCTCCGCCCATGCCTTAACTTCATCGAGTGTTTGGCGGGGGAGTCTTGTTCGTTTTTCTAACTGGGTATTGGTGAATCCCAGTGAGCGATTATTTACTGCACTTGCCCCAGCTTGGGTAACTGGGGTAGTGTTCGTAAAATTTACTTCACTTGCCCCGGCTTGGGTACCCGGGGTAGTGTTTGTAAAAACTGTGTAGCCGGTATTCCCCCCAGTAGCTGGGGTTGTGGTTACCAGAGTTTCTTTAACCATCTTTCCAGAAGTTTGAAAAAACTGGAGAAAAATGAAGTTCTAGCTTTATGCACGGATGGCGCCAATGAAGAAACACTAACCGGACCCCGGGCAGATTACGGGTAACCTGGGGGTTAGATAGATGTTTCCCACGAGGGGTTAGACCCGGCAAAGATGGTTCTTCTGATAACCTGCAAAACAGACACCGTGAGCTTGTCACTGAGAAGGGGGGGGGGGTTCCTCCTTGTGACCACCCTCCGGCGTGAGAATCAGACTAGATTGCTCTTTAAATATAAATGTATATTAAGAGATTGCTAGAGCAGATATCAGGTATAATATGATGATAATATGATAAGATATGATGAGATGAGATGATCATACCATTTGTGGTATTTATAGCCGAAGGTAGGTTTCCAAAGAGGTGTGGCCGGCTGAATAGTATTCCTGTTCTACCAACAGTGGCCTACGCACGTGCCCTGCTGGTAGTTGGTGGGTAGGCAGCGGCTGATAGTGACCAGGCCTGCTGTATACTATTCCTTTTCCACCAACTGCCGGCTATGCACGTGGTATGACAGGAGTTGGTGAGTAGGCAGCGGCTAATAGTGACATACAGTACAGGAGCATGCTGCTCGCCATACTGTTGTCAATAAGCTGTCGTATCTTTAGTCAGATCTTTTGCCCATACCTCGTCAGGTACAGTACAGAAGATCTTCCCGTATCGTACGGACTGGCTTATTTGGGCGGGAGTATTCCCCCTCCCGCCCTTGTGCGGGATTGTCCCCGGCTTTGCTCATTCCTTCAGGTGACACTGAGTGATTGAGAGCTAAGTGCCTTGTGCGTGTAGCCATGCTGCGCGGGTGGCCTTCCCTGATGGCTTGTATCCGCAGCTGCGGGAACAGGCAGAGTCCTTCACCATTGGGAGGCATTTTCTGCGGGAACAGCTTGCGTACTGCGCGTAAGGACGTCACGTCTCTGAGCATGGTGGGTCCTGTGGATCCAGTTGGTTTCTGCGCAGACGTCCCTCTTCAAGGTGAGTCTTGCGGGTCCAACTGGGCTCTGCTGGGACCTACCTCTTCAACCTTCCACTTAAATTACACTTGATGTATTACTATTCAGGGTCGTGTACATTTCACATGATTACCTCATCTCTATAGGCCTCCACATGTGTTATTTAAGCTAGGAAATTTCCTAAGTTTGTTATACATAATGGTCACATGTTTTGGTCAATTTTCTACTCATTTATGGAACAGTTAACTTTTTGTTAAAATTGGTTTTTCTCATTGTTGTTGAGACCAGACGGGACCAGCTGGTCGAATTGGTCCGACCAGGATTCGGTCACAAACCGGTCCGGTTCTATATAGTTCAGTCGGACCGGAAACCTGACCGGTTTAACCGGCTTTCTATGAAAAAAATGTTATTTTAAAAAAAAAGCCATTCCCCCGGCCCGACTTGTCATTTTTAACCAAAGTTGTTTGGTCGGTCCGACCGGTTGAACCGGTCCGGTCTCAACAACATTGCAATTTTTTGACCAAGGTTGTTCGGACCGGTTGGACCGGTTGGCCGTCCGGTTCGATGTCCGATTTGGTTATGAAAACATTGGTTTTTATGGAGCAAGGTGAATTTTTCAGTAATTTTGACTTTTTAGTCAAAATTGATTTTACTTGTCATGGTTGACTATTCAGTGGTCAAACTTGACCTGAAAGTTAATAATAATAATAATAATAATAATAATAATAATAATAATAATAATAAACAGTCAGAGTGATATTAGAATGTTAGGTTAGATATGAGAGAACAATTTGGCAACCGGAACAATTTTCTTTTGGGCATGTATCATCAAATTACATAACTATAATCATAGCAATACAATCATCTCTAAAGAATAATTATTACAAGTTACAATAACATCCAACTGCCAATCAAGCTTGATGTAGGCATGCCATTAGCCAGGTGAAGATATGTTTATCCAATCCTCATATATCTAGAGAGAAGATATGATAACCCAGTGATGTCCGATAACTCTGTAAATTGACCGATTCACCCCTTGGTGTTTCAGATGACTATGACCGCACCCGCTTCGAAGGATCAGAACCAGCTGGGTTCTTTAATGATTCTACTTCTGGCCTCGGCAAAACGACCACCAATACTCCTAAGCCTTCTCTTTGCATGTTGATGGCGCGACTTATGAAGATATGGCTATAAAATAAGACCAACATAACATGTTATTTACCATTTTACACAATTGAATTCATCCTTAAGTTATAAAATAACAATTTACCTTTCGGTATTTGATAAGTTTATTTTCTACCTCTGCTTTTGCGCGCGATTCCCTTCGCCTCAGGATCGCGTGGTATTGTTTTGCATTGACATAAACAGGTTGTGGTCCCGTTTCAGGTGCAAAGGTATCCTTGCTGGCACATCCACATATTGAGGTGGAATCTACAAACACAGTAAATATACACCCATACATGATACATCGATGATCTTTGAAGATAAGCATACATATATAGATATATGAAATGATGTATCTTACCATAGGTGGACTATAAGTTGCCATCATTCCACCATTAAAGAGATACATGTCTAACCACAAAATATGGAGTTCATCATCAATATTAAAACAAAACATATGACCACATAATGTACTTAAATGTAGTAACTAATTCAACAGAGCAAATATAAACTATCATAAGTACCAAAAGATGGAGCATTTTGTGCTTGTTGGTTTACTGCATGATCATCTTCCTCGTTTAGAAGACAACCCTGGTGTGATTCCTTATCTAGGGAAAGCGAACCGAATAAAGATGGCATCATGTTACTGAAAGACATATTATGCAACAGCAAGATGTATCTGCAACAATAACCGAAAATATAATGTATGCTTAAGTTCAGTAATACAATTAAAACAATATATTCATCCCACCAAATATTAAGTACACTGCAAAATCAGCATCAAGTACCCGATAGAACATTTTTTTTGTTTGCATATAACATCAATTTTCTCATTTAGAACACTACCCGAGTGTGATTCCCTATCTACTGAATGTGGTGTAGAAGACGAACCAAATAAATTGGCAACATGATCTTTGATAAGTTTCTTTTCTACCTCTGCTTTTGCATGCGACTCCCTTCGCGTGAGTATCACGTGGTGTTGTTTTGCATCGACATAAAAAGGCTATGGTCCCATTTCATGTGCCAAAAGACTTTTGTTATAGTCCAGCTTTGGGCAACTTATAAGTACCAAAGCTTGTCTACTGGTATTTATAGAATGGGAGGAAGCTTTTGGAAGGCTTTGCTCAGTGACTCATTAAAATATAAGGTGTAACTTGGAAAATATGTATTAAATGTTGTAATCTTCGCATCTATCTCTTATAATAAAAGACTACCACTTTTGACACTTGTCAATCTTATAGTCATTCTTACATTTTTTTCAAACAATTTCAATATATGGTCATTTATCTTTTAAGTCATTTCAATATATGAATTCAATATTTTAATTAAAATAAAGCCTAACCGATTCATTAATTAACATTAATGGTGAAATATGAAAATATTAAAATTGAAGTTGCAAGTGTGTTAGAATAAAGTTTTATACGGGTAATTGCAAATTAAAGAAAATAAAGGTGCATCATTCTTGAAGAATTGGGATTTGTATGGTAAACTACAAATTGTTTTCAAACTGGGATTCGACAACAATGCGTAACTTTTTATATAAGATTGGTTTCAAATTTGGTATTAAAATTTTCTCATATGCATTTGAACAAAGAAAAATATGTATTTTCTTAATTTTCCTCAAAAATTTTGTATAAATATTGCAAACATAAAGAATTTATCTCTTATAATAAAAGACTACCACTTTTGCCACTTGTCAATCTCATAGTCATTCTCACATTTTTTTCAAACAATTTCAATATATGGTCCTTTATCTTTTAAGTTATTTCAATATATGAATTCAATATTTTAATTAAAATAAAGCCTAACCGATTCATTAATTAACATTAATGGTGAAATATGAAAATATTAAAATTGAAGTTGCAAGTGTGTTAGAATAAAATTTTAAAGTTACGGGTAATTGCAAATTAAAGAAAATAAAGGTGCATCATTCTTGAAGAATTGGGATTTGTATGGTAAACTACAAATTGTTTTCAAACTGGGATTCGACAACAATGCGTAACTTTTTATATAAGATTGGTTTCAAATTTGGTATTAAAATTTTCTCATATGCATTTGAACAAAGAAAAATGTTTATTTTCTTAATTTTCCTCAAAATTTTTGTATAAATATTGCAAACATAAAGAATACTTATTATATATACATATCTTGGTGCTTAACATTAAATCATTGAAATTGAATATTATAATTATAATTCATATGTATAACGATTTACTATATGAACTATCTGTCATTTATTTATATGACTTTTTTTGTGTAGTATAAAGGGTTTTAGTAATAAGAAGATCAATATTTAGTTTTCAATATTTCTTTCATAACTTAGACCAAAATGCTTCGGAAACATATATATTTATGACTTGATTTATACTTTTTTACACATTTAATTATATTTGTGTAATTTTAATTATGTAATTTTAATGTAAATTATAATTGTATTAACAATATATGATCATTTTTCTTGACAGTATTTCACTTAATGGTTAAGATTTAAAATTTTTATTAATTACCCGTGTAATACACGGACCTCAAACTAGTATTTCATAAAATACTATACAGTCCCAAAAAATAATATAAGTTTTTATGTTTTTTTTAGTATATGACTGTTGATATTGTACAACTTTTCTAGTAATTATCATTATTAGGCTTTTTAATGCTCAACTACAAAATATTCTTTTAAGCATATTCGTGTATATTCGTGTAGAACGACCGGTGGCAAGCGATGGCAGTTTACGACATGGCCTAAATATGAGATGAAATTAATCAGGTTTTGGGTTGACATATCTAAACCATTTAAAAAACATGTTGTGTTCAGATAACCTTTTTTAACTAAACGGGCGATACTGATCACATTGACTTGATTAACTCGTTTACTTAAGCAGGTCAATCAACTATCTTGTTTAAGATATGTTTGCACCGTAATTTTCCAACCACTAACTCCTTTAACACGTTTACAGCTTAATTATCACCCATCAACTAAATTGGAACGTTCATAAAATGGGTTAAACGGTTCATCAAAACAAAACGGGTCAAAACATGAACCGAATTACACTTCTGTCTCGAGAACTATAATCATAGCATTAAAATAATTTCCAAGAAACCGGTGATAGTCAACAATTAATTTTAATAAAATTTAAACCTAAACTATTACAAGTTACAACAATAGTCAACTGCCAATCAAGCTTAACGTAGGCTTGCCATTCCAGCCATTAGGCTGCATAAAGCGATACAACACCAATCATCAAAACATGAACCGAATTGCATTTCTGTCTCGAGAACTAGAGATGAACCAATTACAGCGGGGCATTTTTAGTGACAGGTGTCAAATTTATTGCAACAACTGTCATGACAATCTTGAAACTCGTCCTTAAAAGTACAAGCTGATTCTGAAACTCTGAAATATATAAGCATGCAGCGGAGAAAAGTTAAGACCTGTGAAGTCACTTTTGTTAGACATATATTGCTATATAATATTTAATGATCCATGCAGGGGTTAATTATGTAAAAAAGATTGAGTTGAAGGTAACTAGTGACAATTTAGCCCTACAACACTGCATTTACCATTTTACCCCCAGCACATATTTACTAAAATATTTCAAAAGTAAATTGATGGAAATTTTATTATTTTGCTAATATCTATTTATTTAAGTCAAGTCCCAAAGTGCATGCAGATTCAAAGGAAAAAATATTGCTCAAGTAACTTGTATTAACAGATGTATGTAAATAAACATATGCATACTTAATTACTTAAAGACTGGAGGCAAAAAAATTCATGATAAGCGAGCAGAGTCCGACATGAGCCGTTGATCTCATTAATTCAGTGGTTAAGATACTATTACTGATAATATAATAAATTAAAGAAAGTTAAAAATAGTTGAAAAAATAAATGTATTCCACTATCGAAGAATCTTAAAATGTTATGCCAGCAAAATCAAGCTGTGGGATATGATTTAGGATTCCACCGTTAACCGGAAGCATGTTTTGTCGTCCAAGTTGTTGCTGCTGCTGCTGTATTTGTCCATAAATTTCTGACAATGAATGATAGAGTTCATCTTCATAATACAACAAAAATATATAACTAGTTCATCCAAACTAATATAAAGTATCAATGTATCATAAGTACCTAAAGATGGACGGCTTTGTGTTTGTTGGGCGATAACATTATCTTCCTCATCGAGAAGACAACCCGAGTGTGATTCCCTGTCTAGAGAAGACGAACAGAATAAAACTGGTAGTATGGTATTGTAAGACATGAAGATTATTATGTAACACCAAGATCTACCTGCAAAAGATCACCAAATAATCAATTAACATGAAAATTTAATGCATGCAATTTATCAATAATAACACAATTACATATCAATGTCTAATGGTAAAAAATAAATAGTTGGAAGTATTTACTTTTATGCCAAAATTAACATACATGCATACATCCATTTTTGTTACCAAAATCAACACACGATTACGATTTACAAGTAATTAGTAAGAAACGAGGTTCAATAACGTTTAATTTTAACTTGCATTAGCCAAAAACAACGATTTAGGGTAAAAAAAAGTGAGTTAAAAGGCATGGTTAAATAATAATAATAATTACAAGGAAGGATAATGGAGAGAAAGGTAAAATCCATGGATTGAAGAGATGAATCTGATGATAAAATTTAGATGAAAACCAACATTTGATTATGGATGTGATTTTATCAGATATGGAAAATCACAGTTTTTTTCATATCATAACTACAACTATATCTGGTGTGGTGTTTCTTTTATACGTGTTTTCTTTCTCTTACCCTCACAGTTGAATCAATAAGATATTCTTTATTTGCTTATTTTGTAGTTTTAATTTTTGTAAAAATGTTAAAGTATTCCTTCAATCTTATTAGTAAAATCACTTGTTTTAAAAAAAAAGGCATTTTAATTTTATGAAAAAAAAAAAAAAAAAAAAAAAAAAACTAAATTTACGCATTTTAGTAGCAAGTTCAGTTCCTTTTTGCATCATTGAAACGAAATCCATCATTTCTAGGTAGAGTTGTTAATTGTTATTATCTTAATGTTAATAAGTGTAACGTATAATTAATCCTTTATATAACAATTATCTTTAAAATCATGAGATACATAGGATGCTTTTAAAAAAGAAAACATTTACAATTGAAAAAATGTAATTACATACAACATTTGAAGTTGCATTAAAGGTTTTTCATTTTTGTCCAATATTAATAATTTCAGGTCACGTCTACTCTGAAAATGCAACACAAAGTTGTAATTTGTCCTTTTTTATAGTCATCGCAGAGCATACAACAATTAGAAACTGTCTCCTTTGGAATTTAAAAGGCGCTCTCTTATCAGAAGAAGTCATAAAGTAATTCTTGGTATAAAAGTTCGTATTCCAGTATCATTGTTTGATATAACATCTGCCTCAATAACATGATTACCCATTGATTTAATTTATAGCCTTCTCCCATTACATAAACATTTTTCTTATCAATGTTTTATAGTAACATCACTGGGACTCCTTTTTTTTAATATCAACTAGTGATTTAGAATTCAAGGTAATTTTAGTCCATTGAAAACATCAAATGAATATAATCTCTCATCAAAGTTTCGGTTATCATAATCAAACTAACAAATACTATAAGAACTCAAGTACTCGTTATCATTAATCTCTTAAACAATTGCGATCTTTGATATCAGTATTACATGAAAAATAGAACTTTGCATTTACATTTGCAACATGTGAAGGGCTCTATAAAGACCAATTCATATAGTTATTGTGGCTAGGGCCGATAAGCATCCTGTTGGACCATGTGTCGATTATAGTTTTATCAAATTTAATAAATCACGATTTGTGTGTGCGAATTACGTCTTAAGTATGATATCAGTTGTATTAGTCATCTTGAAAACACGTTTATGTATTCTGTTTAATAACATATTGTTATTATTATTATTATTTTTATAATATGAACTATTTAATACCATTAAAAAAAATGAAAAATACACTCTACGGGTGTGAAGTTATGACACAACAAGAGTAACACAAATTTAGTAGGTACGGGTTAGTTTCAGGACGAACCCACAAAACTGTTTAGCTAAACGGGTCATGTTCGTGTTGAACCCGATCAGTTCGTTGGTTGGCCCGGTTTATATGTCAAAATTAAACAAATTTATAAAAAATGGCATATTTTAAACACAATTTCTTTAAATAAATAAAAACAGTAAAGTACTAATATACAAAATAATTATTTGTTTTCTTTCCTTGGTTTATTTTATAACTTTTATATGGTTTATTTTATCTGTTTTATTGAAAATAAAACATAAAAACTAACTATAAGCGTTTTTCAGGTTTTATATCTTGATTTTTTTAAATATTACCCAACTTTTTCGGCGTTACGTTTGGTGTGCAGACCTGAGCCGTCGTCATAGTGAACCCAACACGCATCAATATCCTTTTGATCATATTACGGCTTTATTTTTTGGGTTTTCTTTTTTGGTTGTTATAGCGTATATAACAACCAAGTGAGTTTCAGTCGCGTCTCCACCGCTGCGCGTTGGCTGATAGTTTCTAGTAATTATCAACTTATCATTATTATGTTATTTAATGCTCAACTCAAAAATATACATTTGAGGATATTCATGGAATGACTAGGTGCGAAGGAATGTCAGTTTCCAATACAATACACACACGAAAATAATCAGGTTTTGGGTTAACATTATAGTGAATCTTGTTCAGGTTGAATACTTTAACTAAACGGGTCATGTTTGGGTTGACTTGTTTAACCCTTTTAGTCAAACAGGTCGACCTGTCAACCCGTTTATGACACGTTTAAAGCATTATTTTACCACCCACCAACTCGTTTAACAGGTTTACTACTTAGTTATCACCCGTAAATAACCAGGTACATGTTTAATTACTTTTCTGTCCGGAGAACTAGAGATGAAATCAACGACATTTGCCAGACACTTACTCTGTCAAATTTCTTGCAACAACTGTCATGAAGATCCGTCCCACTCATGCACCACTTATCAAACATCATATTCTTAACATTAAAAGCTAACTCTGAAACATATAAACATGCATTGGACAAAAGTTAAGACCCGTGAAGAAAATTTTGTCAAACCTATGTAACATGTTGCTATTTAATGATATGCATGCAGGGGCTAAATATGTAAAAAAGGTTTAGTTTAAGGTAACCAGTGACAATTTAGCCTGACAACTCTGAATTTACTAAAATATTTTTTAAAAGAAATTGAAGGAAATTTTATTCTTTTGTTTTGCTAGCATCCATTTATTTAGCTAAAAAAATTTTGGGTTTTCTTTTTTGGTTGTTATAGTGTATATAGGTACACCGGACCAGTATCAATATTGTAACAATTGGAATCCATCCCAAGTGAGTTTCAGTCGCGTCTCCACCGCTGCGCGTGGGTTGATAGTTTCTAGTTATCAACTTATCATTATTATGTTATTAAACGCTCAACTAAAAAATTTATTTTTAAGGACATTCATGGAATGACTAGGTGGGAAGGGATGCCGGTTTCCGATACACAAAAATAATCAGGTTTTGGGTTAACTTAGTTGTCAAACAGGTCGGACCCGTTAACTCGTTTATGACATGTTTAAACCATTATTTTACCACCCACCAATTCGACTAACATGTTTACAACTTGGTTATCACCCGTAAATAAATAACCGGGTACAGCCGGTACGTGTTGAATTATCTATCTGTCTTGTAACAACTGTCATGAAAATCTGCACCACTTATTTAACATCATTCTTAACATTAAAAACAAATTCTGAAACATATAAACATGCATTGGAGAAGAGTGTAAACCTGTGAAGAAATTTTGTCAAACTTATGTTGTTATTTAATGATGCATGCAGGGGTTAACTATGTAAAAAAAGGTTTAGTTGAAGGTAAGTAGTGACAATTTAGCCTGACAACATCGAATTTACCATTTTACCCCTCAACACATATTTACAAAAATATTTCAAAAAGAAGAAAATGATGGAAATTTTACTGTTTTGCTGCACATCCATTGTATTTAAGTTCCCAAGTGCATAATTAAGCCCTGCATGCATCATTAAATAACAACATAAATAAGTTTGACAAAATTTCTTCAAGGGTTTAAAGTCTTCTCCAATGCATGTTTATATGTTTCAGAATTAGCTTTTAATGCTAAGAATGATGTTTGATAGGTGGTGCATGAGTGGGCCAGATTTTTATGACAATTGTTTCAAGAACTTTGACACTAGTCACTCTGGAGTGAGTGGCAAAATTAATGCCCTGCTGTTGTTGATTTCATCTATGGAGTGAATTGGTCTTAATAGAGAGTCCTTCAAATGTTGCAAATGAGGCAACTTTTATGATGTAAATGTAAAGTTCTATTTTTCGTGTAATACTGACATCAAAGAATTGATTCTTGAACATTTTTGGCAGCCTTGGGACATGTTGGAATCTACCACATGCTTCTTGAATGGTATGACCTGGTCGCGTAGCTCGAACATGACATTTTCTGACGTTTTTCGACTTTCAGCTCGTTTATCTTCGTTTTTGCGTACCGGCTTCATCCGAGCTCCGTTTTAGCTGATTCTTTCTCCATTTAACTCGTTTTCTCACTCTCTTCAACATGGAACCTATCATATACACAAACATATAATTTCACGCAAGAAAAAGTTATATTCGTTAACAGTTTACGCACAAAACGACATAAAATCGGGATAAAACTCTATGTGTTTTGCAACACATCAAATATCCCCACACTTGAACCTTTTTCGTCCCTGAAAAAGATTTATGCAATGGAATCATAATCGGAAAACTGATCTTAAAAACATATAGATTATTTTAAAGTTCAGAGAAACGCAAATTGCCGATATTGTTGTCCACTTAAACCCATGCCTTAATCTTTACCGGGACAAATATGATCCGACAATAATATTACTCAGTGGTTTACAAAATTAAGACCCGCTTATTTTCAGCTTTTACCGGACTAGACCACCCCAACTTGACTTAAACCTCAAAATTAGCAGATTTAAAACTTTTGTTGCTCTATATTTTTTTTTCATGAATAGTTAAGACGATCAAGGGTATTGTTTATCCACCTAAGCTTAAGCATCAAAGTCTACCAAGCAACCATTAGATACGATTAAGGTTCAATTAATTAATAGCTAGTGTTCCCCACAACATGACATACCCCAGTTATCAAGCAATACACCGAAACCATCACCATAGGTGAGTATGCAAAATTTCATCTGTAGGGCTTACATGTAGCGTGTCCCTTGTGGTCCGTTTCTTAATGGTAATGAGACGCGAGCAAGGGGACCCCACATGGCTAACAGCGTGGATGATCAAGTTTGTAGTGTATTTGTACTTTTGTACTTTTGTGATCATGTTTAAAGACTTATAAAGGTTTGCTCTTTTTGGCTTTATTTTAAATATCCACAACCCCACTTAGGAATTGTGAATACCCAGATGAATAGATTGCATACAGACCCATGGTCTCTGGACCCAAAGCATCCCATCAATACAAGATTTAAGGTTATAAAACCATACGCCAATGAGGTGTAAAACACTAAACTTGCAGTTTAAGATTTATATCACAGGCTACACGGCATACTCTAACGTTAAACCTACCCAAGCATCATATGATAACGTATTCAAATTTTTAAAACTCATGATATTTCCACTTTTTCATACCAAAATTTGAGGCTTGAGTATGGTCCGACCTTTCATTACTTATTTTCCACGGACAAAACGCTTTAACCACAAAAGATTTCCGTTTTAACCATTTTATCAAATTTTTCCTTTCATTTTCAAGGCTAAGCCTACCGACTCATCCCAAGTTAAGTGCGTTTTCTTTTATTTATCTCATATTATTAGTAGTTTGAAAAACCAATTTTCGATTTTACTATCATCTTCCATTATTTGCAAAAATATTCATTAAATTTTTTTTTGGGACATTTTTCTTTTAAGTTTTCAATCAATTTATTTTTTCAATTTTTTTTATTTTTGCCAATAACATCAATTTCCCATCCCCACACTTAAATTTCACATTGTCCTCAATGTGAGACAAGGAAAAGACAAAACTAAACATAAAGAAAATTAAAGTGGAACAGACTCCCCTGGCATATGTGATCATGCAAGTGTGCAGTGAATCATGTTCCTCGCCCTCCTATTCGAACGCAAGCTTAAAACTCCAGTGCTCTCTATCAAGCTATCAGTAACGAACGAAAGCGGCAATCCTTAAGAAAATTGCATCCACACTTGTTTAAAACTCCGGTTCATCAACCGTCATCAACCAACCAAGGAATAACCTGCAAGTAAGAGAAGAAACACCCAGCAAAACTCGGAAATAAAAATAAAAATGAAAATCAAATAATAAGGAAATATATTACCGGGTTGCGTCCCGGGAAGCGCTAAGTTTATTGAATAGTCTTCAGCCGGACTCGCTCCCGAAATCTCAATCAGGAGGCTTCTCCTTTATCTGCTTCCCATCAATACTCCTCAACACTCTCCTCTTACAACTGGTCGGGAAGAAACCAATTGCAGCGCTCTCATGGGACCAAACATACAATGTGAACTTGGCCCACCAACTCGCAAACTCCCCCAAAAATGATTCAATGAAGTGAAACGGGTAAGTCAATCTCTTCATCACACTACGATCTCTGAGCCTAGATATCCTCCTTATTCTTTTAACCAACTTTTTAAACCTCGACAAGTCCCGAATGGAGATTGAGTACGGTTCATGTTTTGGTTTCTCATAATCAAGGTGAACTGTCGGAAGGATTAAATCACCTACTACCTCATGGCTCTCCTCACAAGGCTCCTTCTTGA
Source organism: Bidens hawaiensis (assembly GCF_021521415.1). Lineage (NCBI taxonomy): Eukaryota > Viridiplantae > Streptophyta > Magnoliopsida > Asterales > Asteraceae > Bidens > Bidens hawaiensis. The sequence continues at coordinate 63,449 of NW_027500903.1, forward strand.
TCCCCACACTTGGCTCGTTATATAATAGATCTTCAAGTAATTTTAAATCACCAAGTGGGTCAAACTCGCCATCATCCATCATTGTAAAATCCACCAACTCGTCACCAAACTCACCCCTAAACTCTTCCTCCCATGAAGGAACATATTCCTCTGTCTGCTGTTCCATCCCCGCATCTTCAAATTCTATAACCGGCTCATTAAGATGTGACTGACTCATTAAACCAAGCCAAATTCCATCTAAGGCTTGTTGGGTCGGAAATGGGGCATTTGGATTTGTATCGTGGTGGATACGTAACCAATCAAACAACACCTCATCTAGATCTGGTATTTGCTCAATGAATTCACCATATGAGTTTTCATAACCCATAAGATTCCCCCTTAAATCGAACATTAAACGTAATCGGGGTTTCACTCGATTTTTCTTTTTGCAATCAAGAATCCTCTTTATCTCCATCTGCCAAATGGTGTAACGTTTTTGTTCTTTGAAGCCATTCCCGTAAGCCTCCATTACTGCAAACTTAAACAAAAACGTATCACGAGCACCAAATAGTAGTAAATTAATTAATAATAAAATTAAACTAAAACTAAACTATTTAAAAGAAAACTAAACTATATTAATCTATATATATACAAAAATATGAAAAGCAAGTCCCCGAACTCGGCTCGTTCTCTAATCACCTCAAACCGTGTCCCCGGCAACGGTGCCAAAAAAACTTGATGTGCGAAAAGCTATATATAAATATTAATAACTAATTCTCGCAATTCAACACTAAGTCTTAAATTTATAAAACCAAACAATCCTAACTAAACTTCACACAAACGGCAAGTGTACCGGTCGCGTAGCAGCATAGTCCAATGGAAGTCCGGATGTTGAACACAAAGACACGTGAGAACGGCTTAGATAATTAACCCTAATCTAAGTCCTGCCTAAATAATATATTTCTTAATCTTATTTATTTAAAACTACCTTAACTAACGGTGGAACTTAACGGAACTAACGATAATAAGAAAACGAATCACCTAGGTAGGATGACTTAACGGGTATAGGATGGCTCAGGTGCTAACAAGTGTTTGAAACCGGCTTCTAAAGATGAACTAAGATAGATGGAATCAAGGCAACTGGTCCCTATGGTCAGTTTTACCTGAAATCTTAACAACGTCTATTTAGCTTTTAATTTACGGTTGTTTATTTACGTACCCTAATGATTTATTACTCGATCCGTATCAAAATCACAATTCTCACTAAGGCTCGAGCTAATTACAAACCTAGGAAGAGAGGGGTAATTCAATAATAAGGATAAAATAACTCAACTTACAAACTAACCTAGTCGATAGCTAGAAAACCGCACGTGGTCTCGCAACGGGTAACTAAATCAACTAAAGCAGAGAGATAAGCTAACCCCTAAGGTTTTGGTCCAACTCAAAGAGGATGATCCTACTGACCTAAATGATTCAAGAAACATAAACCCTAGTGGCACGCGTCTACCACAATCAATCAACACACTCAGTATTAATCGAACTAGCAATTAACGACTACACGAAACAAATTCATGCAATAATCAACTACCCAGGGCTCATGCAACCTAAAATACATCTAATGGCAGCAAGGTTCATGGAATAATATCACAAATTATGAACTTTACAATAACTAAACAATCAAACACAAGATTAGCACCCGAAAACTGATAAATCAATCGTTAAACATCAAACCTAGGCGATTCTAACAAATTTAGCCAACCATAATGAATAAACAGTAGATAATAATGATAATTAAGCTCAAAGTGTTCATTATAAACTGATTGGAACTGGTTTCAAAGTCTAAAACTCAAAAACGAACTCACAAACGTTAAAACAAGCAAAACCGACAACCGGATGATGAAACTCCGATCTGGAAGCTCCTCGTCCTTGGTATTTCGAATTTAGCAGATGTGATGGCTGGAAAGATGATTTTTTTTCGTTCATAGGGTTTTAGGGTTTATATATATGTTTAAACACCTCCTTCCTAATATAAAATAGGTTAAAACAAGCCCACTAGAAGACAAAATAGACGTGGTAGCTGATTCTTGAACATTCTGGGCAGCCTTGGGATATGCTGGAATCTACCACATGCTTCTTTAATGGTATGACCTGGTCGCGTAGCTCGAACATGACATTTTCTGACATTTTTCTACTTTCTGCTCGTTTATCTTCGTTTTTGCGTACCGGCTTCATCCAAGCTCCGTTTTAGCTGATTCTTTCTCCATTTAACTCGTTTTCTCGCTCTCTTCAACATGGGACCTATCATATACACAAACATTTAATTTCATGCAAGAAAAAGTTATATTCGTTAACGGTTTACGCACAAAACGACACAAAATCGGGATAAAACTCTATGTGTTTTGCGACACATCAATATCTTACTATCAAGATTTTCCGGTGTGAAGGTGCACTTGAGTTATTATAGTATTTGTTAGTTTGATTATGTTAACCAAAACTTGATGAGAGATTATATTCACTTGATGTTCTTAAATGACTAAAATTACATAGAATTCTATCTAAATCATTGGTTGATATTAGAAAAAGGAGTCCAATTTATGTTACTACAAAACCTTGATAAGAAAAATGGTTTATGTAATGGGAGCAGGCTACAAATTAAAACAATGGGTAATCATGCTGAGGTAGATATCATATCACACAGTAAAATTGGAAAACAAATTTTTATACCAAGAATTACTTTGACTTCTTATGATAAGCGAATGCCTTTTAAATTCTAAGGGAGGCGGTTTTCAATTGTTGTATGCTTTGTAACAACTATAAAAAAGAGCTAATTACAACCTCTTTCTAGGGTTGCTATGTTATTTAGATCTCTTGTTTTTTATATGAACAATTATATGTTGCATTCTTCAAAGTAACCATTAGACGTGACCTAATATTATTAATATTGGATAAAATCTGAAAACCTTTAAGCAACTTCAAATATTGTATACAAAGATATTTTTTTAATTGTAAATGTCTTTTTTTTTTCTTTGATGCATCCCATCCCATATATATATCACCGGTTTTATGGATAGTTGTTATATAAAGTAAGGATTAATCAGACGTTATAACTTATTAATTAACATTAAGATAATAACAACGGTACCTTAAAAAATGGTGGATTTCATTTCAAAAGGATGAAAAAGGAATTGGACTTATCTTAAAATGAGTGGATTTAGTATTTTTTTTTTATCACAAAATAAAATACCGTTTTTTAAAACAAGTGATTTTACTAAAAACAATATTGAAGGAATACTTTTAAACTTTTTGTAAAGATAAAACTACAAAATAAGCAAATAAAAAATATCTTATTAGTTCAACTGTGTCAGACAGAGAAAACAGTATAAAAGAAACACCAGATGCAGCAACAGCTATGAAAAAAACTGTGGTTTTTTATATATGATAGTATCACATCCATAATTATGTTGCTTTTCATCTAGATTTTCTCATCAGATTCATATCTTCAACACAGGGCTTTTACCTTTCTCTCCAACATCCTTCCCGGTAATTATTATTATTTAACCATGCTTTTTAACTTTTTTTTTACCCTAAATTGTTGTTTTTGGCTAATGCAAGTTGAAATTAGACATTATTGAACCTCGTTTCTTATTAATCACATGTAAATCGTATGTTATTTTTGTTGAACTTTACATTGGCGTCCATCATGCATGAATATGTAATTGTGTTATTATTGGTAAATTGTTCCTAATTGGTTATAAAGAGTTATAATAATTATACGTAACTTGTTTGTTTTTTTGCTTATATTATTGTACTTGACCATGCATCAGTGACGGATCTAGAATAAAAATTCAGGGGTAACCCAATTTTTTTTGACCTATGACCCCTGACGTCCTGACGGAACCAGAACATTTTAATCGGGGCCATAGCTCACTTTTGTTGTATTCACAATTGTATGACGACTACTTTCTTTTAATAATCAATGTATTACAAACACCAAAACGCAAACTTCTTTTCACGTTGTCTTAATATCAAATTGGTATTTAAAAACCTTGATAAATTTTATATATTTTTAGCCCCTAACAATTAAAAAAAATATTATTCAAATATTTTAAAAAAAACTAAATGCTTATTCCAAAATTAATAAACAATAAACTAAACAAATTTTCAAAGTAAATAAAACGTGAACTTTTCTATAAGAAGTTGAATAAAATGATATACAAATAAATAAATGAAAAATAATCTTTGTTTAACAAATAAATATATAAAATACTAGGTTAGGTACCCGTGTAATACACGGGCTGAGTAATTACAAAAAATATGAATAAATGCTAAAAGTTATAAATATATTGAACAGGTGATTAAATTTTATAAATATATTAAATAAAAAATGTAAAAACATTTGACTTAGACAAATGCTTAACTTTAGTATATTGGATCTGAAACCAAATAGTTTCCAAATATGCAAATCACAACCTTATTGTCAATTAATTTTCAAATATGCAAATCACAACCTTGTTATCAATTTAATTTGCTAACATTTGTTCTCAATTTACAAAGCGTGAACTTCTGACTGCTGTTTGACTTATGATATAACCTTTGAGCTGCCAATTTCCTTTTAACCAAACAAACATATGCAAAAGTAACACCAAATCTGATTTCTGCAATCGATACTTCACTTTCTAATTTCTAGAGCAATATAACCATATTTTTCAGAATTCCAAATATATGCCACATTGTCCTTAGGATTAACTGCAGTATCAATAAACCCTTCCCTACCACATATGGCAAGAAAAAAGAACCCTTGTGGTGTTAACCCTCGAAAAAAGAACCCTTATGGTGGGAGACTTCATTAATAATTTCATGTATTTTTAACCCTGTTAACATGCATAAAAGGTCTTAGAAAGGATATGCTTAATATAATATAGTAAATTTGATAATAAACCAAGTAAAAGAAGAGTACAACTATATATATCACCGCCCTCGCCTTCATTATCTTTTTCTTGGTGTTCCTGTACAGGTAAGGGAAAAAAGATATGAAATTGAAAAAGAAAAATTGTACAATGATTGAAAAATAAAATAAAAATAACATTCCAATATCTTAAAAATCGGCAATAGTTTCATCAGTGGGAGCGAAATTCAAGCGCTTTTTTTCAAGTCTGGCACTGTATTCTAACAATTACATGAACTCCAAAAGACTAATGTATAACATAAAAGGTTAGGTAACATAATAATATAACATTTTGCGTAAAGAGCCTTAACATTATAGATATAGAGATATGAAAGAGTTCTTTTAGGATTAACATTTTGTGCACGTGCCATGTTCTTCTATTCTTCCCCTATGATCTTAGATATGTGGCAACACCAAACCATTTTTCTTTCATTTAAATATGCATACTCTATATTTTTAAACTTTAACAAAATCTTCGTTAGTAAAAACGATCAACTTCAAAACTGAAACATAGACAGTAATTTGAGATGGTGTTTGCTCTCATATCAAATTACAAGTCATAAATACAGAACCAAACATGTAGTTCAGTTAAAGAAATAAATTATCCAAAATGTTACCTTGTATGTCTCGACTAAGTCATATCCAACAACCACATTGGATAATCCCCCTGCAAAATACAAAATGGGTTGTTAGTTTTCAAAATAAATAAAAATGGTTGGATAATAACCAATGAAAAAAATATAAAAACCTGCAGCAGGATGAGTTTCCAAATGATCATGCCCAAAAGAAGTTATAGAGCTAGCAGCCTTGCAAGCATCAAGTAATTGAACCTTTGTTTTTGATTGTCCTGCTACAAAACATGATATACCTAAAACATGATCCTTCAAAACTATGAAATTTTCAATACCAAAACCTTAAATTCGTTTGGATTATAATAGTTCATTTAAAGAAAAACAAATTATCAAAACTGAATAATCAAGAATCTGTAACAAATTATCCAAACGTCATAAAATTGATTCATTATAATAACTATAATGAATAAATTTACTTCACATTTACAAAAAGCTAAAAGGAAAGTATGTGATAATAGAACACCGACCAGTCCAGTTATTCAGATTAATCATTATGAGTAAGAAATCCCTTGATAATCTTTTGCTCTTCATTCAACGGATCCAGTCTCCTCCTTTAAAGCCTGAAAAATCACACCAATTTATTTGTTAAAAGATTGGGTTTTGCAATTCAAAATGGGGCACAACTTTTTGCTTTTTTTTTTTTTTTTTCATAATTTGAACAATTAAGAACCCCAAAACAATTGACTTCTAAAAGGGGGGAAACTTGAAAAGCATGATAGTGAGCAAAGTTTGTACTGTTCGTCACCAACATACAACACTAACATGTGAAAGTGGGTATCGATTTTAAAAAAAATCAACATTAAATCAAAACATACCTGAATTAAAGCTCCTGTTGGACCCATGATATTATTGAAATCAATATTCATAAACAATTTCTGCAAATTAGGGTTACATGTTCTAATTAAACACTACTAAACGACACTGTTATGATCATAGAGGAAGGGGATGTGAGTGTTACCGTGTCGCCAGCCGGAGAGTAGCGGTGATTGTTGACTACTAACAGATTTTGATTCAAATGAATCCTGAAGGAAGATGAATTGTTAAAAAGATTTTGCTAGAGAGAAAGAATGTTCTTAATATCGAATTACAAATGAGATGAATAGTTGATTGCTAGCGTTAGAAGGAATTGAATTTGAAACAGCAAGAAAGAATGCCTTTGACATCGTCGCATACGAATGTCAAGTATAATACTGAATTAAAATTAATTTGGAATTGACATTTGACACTTTAAAAAATTCTGATTAATTATAAAAACAAAGTTGTTTAAGAACCCACTCATTTGTTATATAGTTAGATTAGATTTTTTCTCCTTGGTCCGAAATTTTTTTCATGATTCTCAGAGACGGCTCTTATCTCAATGCATGATTTCATATACCGATATATGTATGCGTATCTTTAAAGATAATAACTGAATGGATGTATTTTGATTGTGTTTGTAGATTCCACCTCAATCTGTGGACGTGCTAACCAAGATACCTTTGGCACCTCAGATGCGACCAGAGCCTATTAATACCAACCCCAAACAATACCACGCGATACTCAGGCGGAGAGAATCGTGTGCAAAAGCAGAAGTAGCTGCTAAAGACCGAAAGGTAAATTGTGATTTTATAACTAAGGATGAATTTGTTTGGTAAAGTGGTTATAACGTGTTATATTGGTCTTATATTACAGTCCTATCTTCATGAGTCGTGCCACAAACATACAAAGAGAAGGCTTAGGACTATTGATGGTCGTTTTGCCAAGAGAACAGACGTTGATTCTTTAAAGAACACTACAACTTTTGTTCCTTCAAAGCGTGCGCAGTCAGAGTCTATGAAACACCAAGGGGCAAATCGGTTAACAACCCTATCATTGGAGGAATAAAAAGGTGAATATGCTTTGAGGTTAGAAGGATTTGGTGGCCTGAATGCTCGGTTGTTGGTGACCTTGTTGTCATCATAGGTGTAATGTTGTTTCATATGCTTGGGAGAAATGAATAAGTTACAAGATGAGATATTAAGAGGACGCAACTCTGTATAACTTTTGTAAGTATAAACAGTGAATAAAATACTAAAATGTATAACTTTTGTTTCATTTAACATGTAAATTTATAAAGTGTTTGGGTCATTTTGTATGGTTAACAGATGAATTTGCAGATCGCTGCACTGCGCACTATCAGTTAACGGGGCTTTTGACTCGTTTCGTAATAAAGAATTAATCGTTTTATGTTATTTAATTCCGTTTAATTTCTTTGGTGTTTGGTAACAATTATATGAGAGAAATAAAAATGAAAAGCAAAACTGGTGAATGTGAAGAGTACAAACATTTAATACATATTTTCTAAGTTACATTTTATATGTTAACAAGTCCCACATGACTCTGCAAAGACTTTCAGAAGCTCTCTCTCATTCTATAAATACCAATAGCAAGCTTTGGTGTTTTCAAGTTGCTCCAACCTGGCCTAAAAACATAAGGTCTTTGGCACCCGAAATGGGACCAGAGCTTGTTAATTTCAATCCTAAACAATACCACGCGATACTAGAGTTGCATGCAAAAGCAGAGGTAGAAAAGAAACTTATTAAAGACCGAAAGGTGAGTTATGAATTAGTATTTAAAGATGACTTTGGTTTTCTAAAATGGTAAATAAGATGTTATAATGTTATGTTGGTCTTGTTTTACAGCCATATATGCATGAGTCGCGCCACCAACATGCAATGAGAAGAGTTAGGTGTATTGGTGGTCGTTTTTCCAAGAGACCAGAAGTGGAATCATTAAAGAACACAACTGGTTCTGGTTCTTCAAAGCAGGTGCGACCAGAGTCTTCTGAAACACCAAGGGGTGAATTGGTCTATTCGCAGAGTTGCCAGTCATCTCCGGGTTACCACGTTCTGTCCTTTCCATCTATAGGTACTTATGATACTTTATATTTGTTGTGATGAATTAGTTATATGTTTTTGTTGTAATACTGATGATATACTCTGTCTTTTTATGTCAGACATTTATGGACAACAGCAATTTAATGCAAATTATCAGCAGCATGAGGCACTACCAAACATGCTTTCGGTCAACAGTGGAATCCTAAATCAGGTTCCACAACTTGGATATATTTGCATAAAATTGTAAGCTTCTTACACCTTATGGATATATATTGTCTGCCAAAACAGGCAAGTCGGGTCGAGTAACGGGTCGGGTTGGGATTGGGTCAAAACGGGACATTTTAGAGGAGTATCACTTAGGTTTCAGTCAGAACAAGCCATATTATAAGGGTATCAACTTGGTTTTGATCAAAACGGGCCATTTTAAAATATAGATATGTTATATATATATATATATATATTGTTTGGATTCATTATTATCTTCAACGTTTTCATAGGTGTATCCTGCAAATCAATATTATGGTGGAATGATGGCAGCTTATGGTCCACCTACGGTAAGATTCATGATTTCATATATGTGTGCATATCTTCAAAGATCATCACTCCATGGAATTAATTTGGCTGTGTTTGTAGATTCCACTGCAATATGTGATGTGCCAGCAAGGATACCTTTGGCACCTGAAATAGGACCGGAGCCTGTTTTTGTAAATGCCAAACAATAATCAATAATCAGATGCGGTTTACAAGTGAAGAAAATGAGACGAGGATGGACTGTTTAATATTTGGGCGGGAATATTCCCGCCCAAAAGAGCCAGTCCGTACGCTTCTGGAAGATCTTTTGTACTATACCTGCCAAGGTATGGACAAAATAGACAAGATCTGACCAAAGCAGCCCATGAATCAATCACAGGGTGACAGCTCACCGACAATAGTACGAGGAGGAGCACGCTCCAGTACAAAATGTCACTATCTGCCGCTGCCTACCCACCAACTCCATCGTGGCACGTACGTAGCCTGTAGTTGGTGGAAAACGAATATTATATACAGCTGGCCGTACCTGCTTAGAAACCTACCTTCGGCTATAAATATTCCAACACCTTGGAACGGTATCATCATCTTATCTTCTCTCTATCTATTTCTCTCAATATACACTTATATTCAGAGCAATCTAGTCTGATTCTCATGCCAGAGGGTGGTCACAAGGAGGAACCCCCCCCCCCCCTTCTCAGTGACGAGCTCACGGTGTCTGTTTTGCAGGTCGAGAAGAATAACCATCTTTGCCGGACCTAACCCTCGTGGGAAACATCTACTTAACCCTAAGACTATCCATAATCTACCGGGGTCATTTAGTGTTTCTTCATTGGCGCCATCCGTGCATTAAGCTAGAACTAATTCTTCTTTTCTCAGTTTTTTCAAAACTTCTGGAAAGATGGTTAACGTTACTCCGATGCCAAAGCCACCGGGTAACCAAGAAGCTCCGGTAACCACAACCCCAGCCACTGGGAGGAACACCGGCGAATACACGAATGTTACGAACACTACCCCGGTTACCCAAGCCGGGGCAAGTGCAGTAAACAACCCTCCCCTAGGATTCACTGATACCCAGGTTGAGAAGCAACAGACGAGGCTTCCCCCACAAACACTAGATCAAGTTAAAGCTTGAGCGGAAGCACGTCAGAAAGAATTCCAAGCTGAGTTGGATGAACGTTTACGTTCACTCCAATAGGCTAATGACGAATTCGGAAGCACTCGACAACAGCTCAACATGAGCAATGATTGCGAGTATTCGGATGAGTGGGAAGAATCTGACAGTGACGCAAACCCTCGTCATAAGGCGAAATGGAAGCGTAAAGAAGCAGACTTCCGCTCGAAAAGAAATTTTGGAGAAACTTTCAAGCCAAAGAGCGCAGGGGGAAACCCACGTGACTTCTCCAAAACTTTCAGACGACTGTTGCAAATGCTGGGAACGTCCAAGTTTTCAAGAGACATTGCGGAAGCAATTGCTCCAAAGAGTGCCAAACAGATGTCCAACATAGGCACTTACGATGGCGTATCCGACCCAGACGATCACTTGAACAGATTCATAGCGGGGGCAACCGTCAGTAATTGGACGGAACCCACGTGGTGTTACATGTTCCAAATGACGCTCGTCGGGGCAGCCAGAGCGTGGTTTGATCGTCTACGGGTCCACCACATCTATGATTGGGCAGACTTCCAGCACAAGTTCAGCCAGCACTTCAGTCAACAAAGAAAATATACTGAAGAGCAGTGGACGATCCTCAACTGCGTCAGAGAGGAAGACGAATCTTTGCTAGACTTCATCACTCGCTTCAACTCAAAGAAGCTAAGTCTGGGCACCATCAGTGAAGATCTTGTTCGCGCCGCTTTCATCCAGGGCGCTGAGTACCCAGAGCTTATCCGCACGTTGACGGGTAAAAATGGCATGCCATCCACGTGGGATGCCATCATGACGGCAGCTAAACGCTTTGCCGAGACAGAGAAGCAACTGGGTAGAAACCTTCCACAGAGCACAAATCTCTACACGCAGAGGATCAGAGAAAATAACGTCCGTACCGCCCGACAAAATAAGAAGAGGAAGCTTGGTATTTGGCAGGTCAAGGATAAACTTTGACACCTCATCCAGCTCTCGCCCTCTCTTAGGCGGAAGGGACAACACGCACTCGTCAAACCGGAATCCCAGATGGACGCCACTCACCAAAAGCGTCACCGAGATATTTGCCACCGAGAAACTCCCATGGCCGAAGGCTCCAATAATCCGGTAGCGTCATAACGCAGATCAGAGCAAATCCTGTGACTTCCACGGGACAAAAGGCCACACTACAGAGGAATGTACATCTTTGAAGGATATTGTCGAAACATTCGTCAAAGATGGAAAACTTACACACCTCGTGGCGTCAATCAAGAACGGAGGGAGGAATGACAATCGGTACAAGGGCAACGGACGAAAGCCCGTTGACATCAGCATTCACATGGTTCATGGCAACGTTAGAGGAAGAAAACGACGAACAACAGAGCCAAGTGCGTGGAAGGAAGCTGAAATGCGCTTCCCGCGTGTGGCCAGGAGGGCCCAACAAAGAAGGCCCCATAGTCATCAAAAGCCAGCTGGGGCACTACATCACTTCCGCACTCTTGCTGATAACGGCGCTTCGTCAACGGTCATGTTTAGGCAGTTCTTCGACAAGCTAGACGACGAAGACAAAGAACGCTTAGAAACGGTCTACGCCTCAATGGAAGGGTTCGATGGCAGCACAAACACCCCCTTGGGTATCCTATCTTTCCCCGTCACTCTCACGGATGGGAAGTACTCCCGCACAGAAGACGTGGACTTCGTCGTAATAAGGAAGCCACACCACACATACGACATCCTCTTCGGGAGAGATGGGATGGTAAGATTTAATGCCGTGGTGTCTTCAGTTCATGGCATGATGCGGTGGCCAACAGCTGAGGGTGTCGCGATGATCACGGGTATTCCCCAGGTATGCATCGCATCTGTCTCATCTAAACCCAAACCAAAGATGGCTAAACCAACCATTACCGAGCCAGAAGAACGGGCCTCTAATGGCAAATACCCTGACCAGGCCGTTACCATTGGCCCAACAATCACTAATCCCACACGCACCTTACTCAAACGCTTATTGCAAAAAAATGCTGACATCTTCGCGTGGACACCAGCTGACATGACTGGTGTGCCCAGAAGTAAGGCGGAGCATAAGCTCAAATGTGACCCGGCTTTTACGCCGGTCATACAAAAACGTCGCGTGATGGGTGCGGAACAGGCTAACGCATGTAGAACCCAAGTCAAGGAACTCCTTGACGCAGGTATCGTACGCGTTAGTAAATATCAAACATGGGTTGCAAATCCCGTCATGGTACCAAAATCTAACAAACAATGGCGCATGTGCATAGATTTCAAAGACCTAAACAAAGCATGCCCCAAAGATTGTTACCCGTTACCCGAAATTGACCTGAAGGTAGATTCGTTAGCATCGTTTCGCCTTAAATGCTTCCTTGATGCGTATAAGGGGTACCATCAAATCCATATGGCTGTTGACGATCAGGACAAAACCGCATTTCGGACGCCTGATGGCACATTCTGTTATCAAATGATGCCATTCGGACTTAAGAATGCCGGGTCCACATACCAACGCCTGATGGACAAAGAGTTCCATGCCCAAATCGGGAGGAACTTGGAAGTTTACATGGATGACTTGGTCATCAAAAGCCTTGAGCCAGAAGCGATGTTGAAAGACATCGAAGAAACTTTCAACACGCTCAGACGGATAAACATGAAGCTCAACCCGAGCAAGTGTTCTTTTGGGATGGAAGAAGGGAAGTTCTTAGGAGTCATCGCTACCAAAGATGGCTTCAGAGCGAACCTTGAAAAGGTCGAAGCCATTATCAAAATGGAATCACCTACTACCATCAAACAGGCTCAAACACTGAATGGATGACTAGTCGCACTTAACCGCTTTTTGGCAAACCATGCGGATAGGTCGTTCACATTCGTGTCGACATTGAGAAATTGCTTGAAGAAAACGCACTTCCGCTGGACACCAGAAGCGGAAGCAGCTTTTCAAGAGATTCGGTCACGCTTGATCGAACTCCCAATA